>NW_018128025.1:733297-737142 GCF_001952655.1 Monopterus albus | reverse complement strand
AGAGGTTAATTTAGTGAGGGAAAACCTCACCGCAATTACCTTGTTCGATGCCTCCCCTACGAATGCCCTCAGGGCCCCGTCTGAAATGTCACCCAGAAGGAGGAATGGAGGGCTGGAGGTTTGGCGGGATGGAGACCCAGCTCAGGATGCAGCCATGAAAAACAATGTAATCAGGACAGGCTAAATGCTAACAACAATGGAGTCCTATTAGTGTCCATCAACAGAGTGGGGGGAATTACTCTCCTTCAATAATTGCCTTTCTCCTTATAAGTTTCATCAAATTTTAAACATAAATCATCTTTAGGAAACCCAAAGTGGAAGGAAAGATGCAAATAAAGAGAGTAGTGACAAAGCTGTAAAATGGAATAAAATGTGGGTGAGTTAATGCGATTTTATTGACAGCTGTAAAAAATCTAATTCTGAAATCATAATCACATTAGTAATTCATACAGAACCACCACTGTATTCTGTGTCAAATGCCACACATTTATTTTGATACCATGACAGGTGATGTCAGTTAGAGACTTACCCCAGGTCCTATTTCATGTGATTTTGTGGATCAGTGACAGAATGACTCCTCACTCCCTTCATCATCCACCATGCTTGCCTGCCAATACACAGGACTCATCTTCATCACATTGCCATAAGCTCTGGGCCTGGATTGCTATATCTACTGCTGAGATCTGGGATGCCTGTAATTACTGCACTATCTTCATCTACTCAAATCAGCCTGATCCAAATCTTTATTTCCCCGAGGCCCCAACCAGGCTCCTAGCTAGCGCTTACCTCCCAGGAAGACACAGCCAATGTCTTTGCTTTTTAATCAGGCCTCGACTCAAGCTGATCCAGTAGAGAGGAAAAAGACGGTCAAGCTGTGCCAGTGGCTTTTAGAAGGTGAAAGGTTCCAACAAAGTTTTGCCCAAATATAAATACTGACAGGCTGCTAATTCAAACGTTGCACAGTGTGCTAGTTAGCTGGGCAGCTGAGAGTAATACACATTTTTTTTTTATTGTTTCATGACACATGGTTGTCTGAATTTTCCATCTGGACTTTGTTGTCTGAGTTTTCAACTCATTAGTGAGCTATGGTGCCTTATAATATTATTCAGTACTAATGGCACAACAAGGAATTACCAGAACTGAGATCTAATTTAATTAAGCACCTCAGCTTTATAGGGAGAAATCGTTTTTACTGGCCTCTGACATAGATGCTAATATTAGCTGCAATAAACATACTTCCCATGTCCCATGTTTCAATGTCAATGTGTTGCAAAAAAACATAATCTACAACCAAGAGAGGAAGGAGCTCATTTGCACTTCAGAGCAGGACTTAATAATCTCTGCAGGCCTTTGCTTATTTGCTCATCGCTTCCCTGCCCTTCTACATTAAATGCTAACAAACCCAAACTGCAGGAGTCCAAAAACCCCGCATTAGAATTTATAAACAGTTTAAAAGAGACATAAGCAAAGCATTTACACAAACACCATCAATATTTCACAATTCATAACATTTCCCCTCTCATGTACAGTTAAGTTCTCTTCTGGACATAAATTGTGCTTTAACCTGATCCAGTTAACTAATTGATTGTGACAAATGTGAAGGTGCTGCCACGCCCTCTCCCTCCTTTAAGAGAGAAAAGATCTCTGCAGAGGCTTTTAATGATGTATGTACAAATAAAGTCAGCCCATTTGATCAGTCTTCAGAGTATTGAAGGTTCACTCAATGACTGTCAGTCTCAAGTTTTTTCACTGTCAAAGAAATCAGTCATAAAATTCAGAAAAGATGTGATACATTGTGGAAAGTGTATTTAATCTGGTGCTTCAAGAGAAAACTTGTTTTCATTTTGTGCTATGCAGAAATTTCAAAGAAAGACCAGGCTGAATTTACTGTAGCTACAGGTATTGACAAAACAAAATTGTCTTTACCTGATAGTATAATCTCTCATCTAAGCCTAAAAGCAACAGGGAAAACACATACTGTAAAATCCTCCTCATTTAAAAACAGCCTGGCATTTGTCTGATACAGAGAGATGACAAAGTGCATGTACCTTAGTGAATGCCTGCCAAATAAATGAGACAAGCAGCTTGAGCAAACCCAAAGGTCTAATTATGTACACAAATTCAAAGGACATAATGTATGAGGAGCACGAGGGAAACGGTAGGTTAATGCCGGACTCACCCGCTGATATGGGCACAGAGAGTGAGCGTGAGCAAGAGTGTGCAGCATCCTGAAGGAGCTTTTGAAGTGAGCATAGTAGTAGAGGCCCCTGCTACAAATCACCTCCTCGCTGCTCAGACTGAGCGCTGTCCAAACACCCACACTCTAGACACACACATGCATGTTCAAGTACATGCATACTTGTAGCTAGACACATACACTCAGAGTAATATTAAGGAGTGAGAAGTGACTATAACGAGGAGGGCAGAGGAGATGAGAAGGAATAATGGAAGGAGTGGCTGCTCTCTCCTAGGTTACATGCTATGCAGGATGCCTGTTTGTTTTTTTGTTGTTTTTAACTCACTCTGGAAAATTGGAAAATGGCACCTGTGTGCTGTGAGGACAGTCTTCTGTGTGTGTGTGTGCCTTTGTATTACTTACATCATGAGGACCGAAACCTGTTAACACACTCACACTGTGGGGACTCGGCCATCTTTGTGGGGACCAGAAGCTAGTCCCCACAAGGAAATCACTGAATTCTAGAGTGACAACATGGTTTAGGGTTAGGATAAGGTTAGGTGTTATGTTAAATATTAGAGTCAGGATTAGGTGGCAAGTAGTGGTTATGGTTAAGGTTAGCATAAGTCTACAAGAAATAAATGTAGGTCAATGTAAAGTCCCCACAAGGAATGAAAACACAGCATGCATGTGTGTGTATGGGGGGCATGTTTGGGTGTGTGCCTCCTCTTGCTAATGCATCACTTATGTTTTGTGTCTGCAATGCTAATCAAAGCCAAATGCATGGTTCCACAGAGGGATAACACTTTACATCTCTTAACATGGCACAGGTGGCACCTCTAAAGAAAAAAATTAAGACCCCTGAAATCCTTCTCCCGATTCTGCCTCTCTCAGGTGGATCGCTCATTAAAAGTTTGCTGTACAACAGGTGTTCGGTCACAGGGCGCTGAAGGAAAAGGTGCTTGAAGAAGCAGAAATCACAAAGTGGATCGGAATGCCATTGCACATGTAGGCACTTGAATAGGGGAATACAAACACACACACACACAAGCATGATTTTAGCCTGGATACTGTAAAAGAGAAGCATTCAGTGCACACAAACACACCCAAGGGGCTAGTAAACATCTGCTTGGAACAAGTTGCTCCAAGTCCACTGTGGCGCAGTGTGGCCTCTGTGGGTGGGACTACTGCTGCTCATTCTCACACATATACTCATCTACACACATAAAGAAAGGCAGGCTGTCAGGGAGGAAAAAACAAAAAATAATGATATATGAGAGAAATTAGAGACTTAAAAACCATTGTGATGGTTCCCTAATTGCAGAAAGAAAAGTACAGATGAAAGAAAGAAAAAGGACAGAAAAAAACAGGCAGAAAGGAAGTCAGAGATGAAGGCCCAGGCAGAGACACCAAAACCTCTCCTTCATGCCAAAGATGTCAGTTGATGCCAGAGCCATCATGCTCTCTCACCTACATTATGATAATGTAATAAGCCCTGTAGAAAAGCAAGTCACAATAGTTGTAATTTCCACTCCCCTGCTCAGGCTTCATGTAAATGCTGCCGTCTGGCTCCATAGGGGGGCCGGAGTGCAGCCTATGCTACTAAGCACTGCACCAAAGAGATAATAGTAAATGTGTTTGCAGGGGATGCTATTTTTACGCAGGAATG
>NW_018128025.1:719051-733271 GCF_001952655.1 Monopterus albus | reverse complement strand
TCTTCCCCTCTTAGACTGATTATTTCTGTGCCTGTCCACCCTCTTATCCCACATCCTCCTCGCCTGATTCAATTAATATTCAACCAAAGTAAGTATGAAAGTAAAAAAAATCAATTTATCATGCTTCAGTATCAAATCTACTGTTCTTTGTGATGGTGTAATGATGGTTTACAAATAGTTGTTAGATCGTCAAGACCCTGTCTTGCATCGTAGCCTGCTTTTGTCTACCTTCAGTCCCAGGGAGGATGCTATCTTGTCTTTGCTATGTCAGGGCATACCCAGCATATGTGTGTGTTTGTGCAGGCATCCCTGTGTGTGTGCATACTTGTGTGTGGGGACCACTTGTTATTCCCAGGGTTGGAGCTCATGGAGGCCTGTGCCTCTGTGTGTTTACAGCTCCGGGGGCTTGTTGCCTCCTAACTACAAGAAAGACTGATGAATAAATAACATCCAACTCTCTCTGGTTCTCTCTCACCCTCTCTGGGGCCTTGAAGTTTTGTGTCTCTTTGTGTGTGTGTGTGTGTTCATGTCTCAATGTGTGTACATGCATACATACTGTATGTGCAGCAACCTGTATTTGTGTTTTAATGTGCAATGTGAATGTGTAAGCATTCCTGTTTGTGACCGCATGTGTCACAGTGTGTGTGTTTGTGTCTTCGGCATCTCTCAGTGGACCAGGCTTTCCTTCATCTGGCTGAATCCTGGCCCCTCTTGGCAGGAAGCCGTCAGAGAGCGTTCCCTCTCCGACTGAGCCAGGGACAAACACACGGATGGAGGAGAAAACATCCTCTTTATTCTAGACATCAGTAAGAATATGCAGTGGGCATTCTAGCATATGTGTGTGTGTGTGTGTGTGTGTGTGTGTGTGTGTGTGTGCCAGGCTCTGCATTAGGCAATGTAAAACACTCTAGGAGACTGGGAGGAAAGAGAGACATCTAGAGAAAAAGTGGAATGTAAGAACAGTGTATTCTCCTGAGTGACACTACCACAAGGATCCTCCCCAGGAGAGGGGTTCAATTAACCCTTAGCCTGCTAATTAAACTCCCCAAGAATTGCATTTCACTTAGAAAAGGCCATTTATTTATCCTAACTGGACACATGTGCATCTATTCAGTCTGCATGTTATTGCCTTGGTGGAGGGAATCACATGAAGGCAATGAGAGTTAATGCCCTAACCAACAAATAAAGGCCTCTTTCCATGTAATCTAAATGACTTCTGCAATGGCTATAAAAGTCTCTTAGTGCTATAGCTGTTTCATATTCATTTGTCTCTTGTGGCTGCTTATCAATGTGAGCAGGAGGGGGAAGTGGTTTTATTTACATGGCATTGTGTTACATCAAGTGGTTGTGCTCAATTAGGGAAGCCATCACAATGGTTTTAAGTCTCTAATACAGTCTGCTGAAAGGGACCATGACTTGCTAATAGGGTGTAATTCCTTTTGTATCTGTATCCATGTGCAGCAGTAAGGAGGGAAAGGAGAAGAGGAGGGGGCAAATCTGTATCATCAGTAAAAACAATGCATCAATTAAGCAATTAGCGAGGAACAAACTGGGCAGCTTTCCAAACCCTCCCAATAAGGCACTGTGCCAACGGGGCTTGTAATGTTCATTATACCCACATCACAGAGATGGAAAGAGAGAGAGAGAAGCAGGCAGAGAGAGAGAGAGAGAGGAAGAGAGAGGCTTGCCTTTCATTTGTAAAGTGGAGGCATTTGTCTGCCAGCATGGAGACATTTTGTTCTGCCAGATGTGCTTTTTAGCGAGGCCAAATGGTCGGCCAAGGCTGGGGAGGAGGTGTGTGTGAGTGCTTGTGTGCGAGTGTGTATGTGTGTCATTGCATATGGGGGGGTGAGGGGTGGGGGACGGACACCAAATGGCCTCTTCGCTGCCATCTGATTAATTAAGACTTGAAAGGGGCCCAGTGGCAGCAGGGTTTTAATTGTGGTAATTGGGGTTAATAAGGTGCCATTACATACGCTGATCACAAGTATTGTTTTATCCAGACGGGCAAATTGAGCGGGGTTAAACACTGATGGTAGAATGGGTGGGAGGAAAAGAGGAATGAGATGGTAAGGGGGAGGAGAGAGGAGGGAACCTTAGCAGTCACACATGCCACTTTTTTCTGTAATTTTAACACCATGTAGCCCTGTCAGGAACTGAAACACTGATATACTGCAAACTAGGAACAATGATTTTAGCTAATCAGCAAATCTATTGTTGTTTTTAAGCTTGGAAATACAGTTTCTGTGATTCAGAGTCTGACCCAGTGGTTTTAAATATGCAGAATATATATATTTCAAAATATCATGTTTAACTACAACTTCTCAGTAACCACCTGTATTGCTTTAATAGCATCATCAGAAGCTGAACAACAGCAGCAGAACCTTTCTATTAGCATGCAAATGCATATTCACTCAGAGAATCTATCAGTCAACACAAATAATACTATCACAATGAGGATGCCAAAATAATATAGCAAGGCAACGTACCCTTAAACCTAAACATCTGAGTGTAAGTTGCCTCCAACTTCAAGAGTAAACTATGAAATATTCTTGAATAAGTTTAGCTTCATAGTTATACATATTCAAGTACATTATTATCAATATTGAGTAGTTCTGAGATTGGCTATACAGCTCCTGTCTGCTCACACTGAACTAGAATGCAAGGAAAATGTTTTGTGGAAGAGTTAAGATTTGTTAAGATTGAAAACTGTTTGGAAAACATCTTCTTCTCTAAATCTTAATAAAGGCACTAGGACAACCTCATCCAGCAGCATCAGCCAACATCAACAGCAGAAGTGCTCACTTGATCATAAAAATATCAAGAAATTAAAATAAAAGCACTACACAAAGTAAAGTGATGCCACCGTGCAATTTCTCTCCCTCAATCTTCAGTTTTACAATCCCTCTAAGATTCTCTCAATAGCCTGACTAGAGTCTAAACAGATTTTTCTCATGTTCTCCTACAGTCAGCACAGAGAGCACCTGTGTACTCAGTGACTGGAATTACACATGCTAGAAAGAAATAACACAATCCTTTCAGACTGGCTTGAGGTCACAACATAAAATAAAACAGCTGGGGCTTTTTATAACTGAGAAGTTTTGAGATTAATCATCATCCTCTTGTTCCTATAAGGCCACTTAAAACACTCTGTATCAGCATCTGCTAATCATTTGTAACAGGCATAAAATGGACAAAGTTCAATTCTGGCAGATGACAAAGCACAGATCCTGCAATATTTGGTAAAAGTGACATGTTACATGTTTTACAGATGTGATTTAAAATAATATGGCTCCTAAAATTAAACATCCTCAGGTACTTGTTCAAATTTTAACTCAAATGTTTTCTTTCTCCTGTTTGAAAGTTGTGCACATCCTCAATCTTTGACAAAAAACAATGAGCTGCATTATATCCCCTCCCACCGTGGCAACTCATTTTGGGTGTGCCGGAGTGATTTAAGCTAAGTTGGCAAGGCTCTGCTGAGTGTGTCTTCTTCACCTGCTGACAGCTAGCACAGAGAGAAAGAGAGACGGAAATACAGACAATGAATGGGACAGAGAATGAGCCCGAGCAAGACAGACAAAAAAAGAAAGGTATAAGATAGATCATCCCTGGTGGTTCTGTGCCGTCCGGTGGTCTACCTTTCTGTCAGGGTGCCCAGTGGAGAGACGGGAGAATGCCAGGCCAATTAATCAAAGTCAGATGTGGCTGGATGCCTGGAGTCACTCACGATCCGTGTTCTGCTCCTCCTTAAACCCCCCACAACTTGCACACACAAACACAGCACAGGCTCTTCATCTTCTTTTTCCTCTCTCATGGCATTTCTTTACCTGTCTGTGTCTGGCCGCTACAGGATTTGCTACACATGCACATCATCTAACCAACTTCTCCCATTCTGCACTTATACACACACGACACACAAATACACATTTTGTATTCATTTTCATTTTAATTTTGGGGACCTTCATTGGCTGCTTATTTTGTCCATAAACTCAAGCATTAACCTTCAAATAGCCACTGAAATAAGTGAGGCTCAGCAAAATGTCCTCACTTTAAAGGACGTTACTCATCTTTATATTATGGTAGACATCTGGTTTCATACGTGCACAAGCTCAAAACACACACACTCCCACTCATCCTCATCAAATGAAAATAAAGTCAGCAGGTTGAGAATTGAGTCTCAGCTTTTCAACGGGATATAAAACAACGAGCACCTCCGTCCCCTGTGACCTCAGAATGCACAGATCATCTCCCTCGCTTTGCCTTAAATTTGTCAAAGTGGCACTTTTGCTTAAAAGGGGAGTTTAAGGAATGGTGGCTTTAGAGGCACCTCGTCATCTCTTGATGTCTCATCAGGAGCAATGCTCACCTCCACACTTTTTCCTCTTTTACTCTCATGTACACTACTGCAGAAATACTTCTTCACACAGCAAAACAACACAAGTACAGCCTAAAAAAAGAAATGTTTTGGCTGTGGAATAGTGTTATATTAATTGCTTTGTTGATTTTTTGTACTATGAATTTTTCTGAGCTGTCAACTGACCACCACATGGTGGTGAGTTGGATTCAATGGCGGGGGAAAAAGCTGGACAGACCTCGCAGGCCCAAGCATATAGTGAAGGTCTGCTAGGAACGTCTGGTGAAAGAGGTCTTCAACTCCCACCTCTGATAGAGCTTCAGACAGGTGCTGAGGGAGACTGGGGACAGTAAGTCCAAATGGAGTATGTTCTTCATACAAGATCATTGTCGGGGCAGCTGCTGGCAGCTGTGGCCGGCAGGTCTCTGGGGCCTGTTGTGGCGGCAATCCCCAAACACGGTGGTGGTGGTCACCGCAAGTAAGGGATGCTGTCAAGCTGAAGAAGGAGTTCTATCGCGCCTGGTTGGCTCATGGGATTCCTGAAGCAGCTGGCAGGTACTGACAGGCCAAACGGGACGTGGCCCTGGCAGTCACCATGGCAAAAACTCGGGCCTGGGAGGAGTTCGGTGAGGTCATGGAGGAAGACTTTCGGTTGGCTTCAAAGAGATTCTGGAGAACTGTCCAGTGGCTCAGGAGGGGGAAGCAGTGTTCTGCCAACACTGTTTACAGTGGAGGTGGTGTGCTGCTGACCTCAACTGAGGATGTTGTCGGCCGGTGGAAGGTGTACATTGAAGATCAATTGAGCCAGGGCTGGGACTCGGGAGGGGACTTGTCCATTAACTTGGCTAAAGTTGCTGAGGTAGTTAAGGAACTCCTCGGTGGCAAGGCTCTGGGGGTGGATGAGGTCCGCCCCGAGTTTCTCAAGTCTATGCATGTTGTGGGGCTGTCATGGCTGACATGCCTCTGCAGCATTGCATGGAGCTCGGGGACAGTGCCTCTGGACTTGCAGACCTTGGTGGTGGTCCCCCTTTTTAAGGACCGGAGAGTGTGTTCCAACTATATCAAAATCAAATCAAATCAAATTTTATTTGTATAGTGCCAAACCACAACAAAGGTCATCTCAGGACACTTTTCAAAGTAAGGTCTAGACCTTACTGTTATCAATATTATTACAGAGGGAAAACCCAACAAATCCCCCTTGAGCAAGCACTTGGCGACAGTGGGGAGGAAAAACTCCCTTTAACGGAAGAAACCTCTGACAGACCCCGGCTCTTGGTGGGCAGCCTTCTGCCTCGACCGGTTGGGGTGAGTGGATAGAGGAGAGAAAAAAAGAAGAAAAGCAACAAGACACAACAAACAACAACAAACAGTCAAACACTGGTCAGGTTGATGTGGCCGGTGACTGCTCATCAGAGACATAGAGCTCCAGAGCCAGGGCAACCTGCAGTCAGACAGAAGAATCTAAACTAAGATCAAATCAAATTTTATTTGTATAGCGCCAAATCACAACAAAAGTCATCTCAGGACACTTTACAAAGTAAGGTCTAGACCTTACTGTTATCAATATTATTACATAGGGAAAACCCAACAAATCCCCCTTGAGCAAGCACTTGGCGACAGTGGGGAGTAAAAACTCCCTTTAACGGAAGAAACCTCCGACAGACCCCGGCTCTTGGTGGGCGGCCTTCTGCCTCGACCGGTTGGGGTGAGTGGATAGAGGAGAGACAAAAGAAGAAAAGCAACAAGACACAACAATCAAACACTGATCAGGTCGATGTGACTGGTGACTGCTCGTCAGAGATGTAGAGTTCCAGAGCCAGGGCAACCTGCAGAAAGGTACAGGGAGAGAGAGAGGACACACTACGGGAGAGAGGAGACACAGAGTTAGTGATGTGTAATGGTGGCATATAGAAGCATAGGGAGAGAGAGGAGAGGGGAGGAGAGGAGAGGAGAGCAGGAGGGGAGGGGAAAGAAACTCAGAGCATCATGGGGCCCCCCAGCAGCCTAGGCCTATAGCAGCATAACTAAGGGAAGGCTCATGGTCACCTGATCCAGCCCTAACTATAAGCTTTATCCAAAAGGAAAGTCTTAAGTCTAATCTTAAAGGTAGAGAGGGTGTCCGCCTCCTGAACTGAGACTGGGAGTTGGTTCCATAGGAGAGGAGTTTGATAGCTAAAGGCTCTGCCTCCCATTCTGCTTCTGTGGACTCTAGGAACCACAAGTAAACCTGCACTCTGAGAGCGAAGTGCTCTGTTAGGATGATAAGGCTCTACGAGGTCTTTAAGATACGATGGAGCCTTGTCATTAAGGGCTTTGTATGTTAGGAGAAGGATTTTAAATTCTATTCAGAATTTTACAGGGAGCCAGTGGAGAGAAAGTCTACACCAGGGTACTAGAGAGGAGAATCCGGTCGATAGTCAAACCTTTGATTCAGAAGGAACAATGCAATTTTTGCCCCAGGCACGGAACACTGGACCAGCTCTGTGGGAGGTACTTTGGGATTATGGGGTACGGGGCTCATTGTTACGGGCTGTCCGTTCCCTGTATGACTGGAGTAGGAGCTTGGTTCACATTGCTGGCATTAAGTCAGACCTGTTTCCAGTGCATGTTGGACTCTGCCAAGGCTGCCCTTTGTCACCAATTCTGTTCATTATTTTTATGGATAGAATTTGTAAGCACAGTCAGAGAACGGAGGGTGTCTGTGTTGGTGTCCACAGATGCTCGCCTCTGCTCTTTGCGGATGATGTGGTTCTGTTGGCTTCATCAGTTCAAGACCTACAGCGTGCACTGGAGGGGTTTGCAGTAGAGTGTGAAGCGGTGGGGATGAGAATTAGCACCTCCAAATCTGAGGCCATGGTTCTCAGTCGGAAAAAGGTGGATTGCTCTCTCCAGGTTGTGGCCGAATTGCTCATGTACACTACTGAGTTTAAGTATCTCGGGGTCTTGTTCACGAGTGAGGGAAAAATAGAGTGGCAGGTTGACAGACGGATGGGTGCAGTGTCCACAGTAATGCAGTCTCTGTACCGGTCCGTTGTGGTGAAGAATTTACTCAATTTACTGGTAGATCTACGTTCTTATCCTCACCTATGGCCATGAACTTTGGATGATGATCGAAAGAATGAGATCGCAGATACAAGCAGCAGAAATGAAACCAGTTGAGGTGGCTCGGGCACCTGTTTAGGATGCCCCCTGGACGCCTCCTTGGGGAGGCATTCTGGGCATGTCCCTCCGGCAGAAGGCCTCGGGACAAACCCAGGACACGTTGAAGAGACTATTGCCACAGTCACACTGCAGGCTGAAGTGGCTCAAATACAATATTTTTGCTCAAATGTGACCCATATCCGATTTCCTTATGACAGTGTGAACAGCACAAATCCGATTTTTTCAAATCCGGCCCAGGCCACTTTCATATGTGGTCCTAAATCGGATGCATATCCGATGTTTTGCAATGCGACTTCAGTCTGAACAGCCATGTCGCATTTCATTCCATTTTTATGTCATTGAAATGCGACAGACGTCACAATTCTGCGCTGGAGGAGGCAAGGCCATAAGCAATATTCTTCTTCTTGATATTCTTCTTATTATTATTTCTTTATTTCGATTGCACAAACTGGTACATCGGTATGCACATACTATCATGAGCCGCATCCATTTTTATTTTCGCAAACACAGTACGCTGCGTCTGACGTCACGTCCTCTTCTGCGCATGCGGGTCACCTCAGGGCCGTATACCGTTCACACGAGACAGATGGCAGTCGCATTTAAATGACAGTGTGAACAACAACGCAAAAAATTCAGATTTCGGCAAAAAATCCGATCTGAGCATTAAGACCTGCAGTGTGAACGTAGTCTATGTCTCCCAGCTGGCCTGGGAACACCCTGGGGTTCCTCCTGAGGAGCTAGAAGAGATGTGTGGGGAGAGGGAAGTCTGGGAGGCTCTGCTCGGGCTACTGCCCCTGCGACCCGGTCTCTGATGAAGCGGATGAAGATGGATGGATGGATGGATGAATTTTTCTGACTTCTTGTTGTTCAAAAATAAAATGTACCACGGTCTTTGTCGGTACTGACCTGGGGATGGCATGGATGGCCACACTGACCCGACCAACCATAAGAAAGGGACATGATGGCTTCCGATGCAGCCAGTGATGTTCAGTGGATATAGTGGGAAAACTGGAAGAATGAGATTTAACCTAGATCACTGCTGTGGTGAACAAGTGTTTTAATAAACACAGTGTAAATTAATATATCATCAAAAGCATAAACATTTTTGTTGTCATTTTAAGACAAAATGTGATTTAATGAGTATTTGTTGTAAAAACTACCACTAAAAAGTAAAGACAGTGTGTGTATTACTAAAAGTAACACATACACAAACAAACAAGATATTATTTATTAGTCAGTCTGTCCTTTGACAGGGCTGTCACTTCCTACGCAAAATAAAAATTTACATTTTTGTGAGGATGTTGGAAAAAGACTGTATTTAATCTGTAAAGACCTGTTTGAATTCAAAATGCGCATAGTAAAAACACTGCAGGCCATTCTATGTACCCCAGCAGGGCACGTTTGTAGATATGCTGTCTATCTGGCATTAAGATACTGTTGTTCTCTGTTATCTTAGCCTGGCTAAAAAGATAACTATGACATCAGACTATATGAGAAGTAACGTGTAAAAAAATTCTGGACTTAATAAAAGTGCCAGCCCTACCTGTGGAATAGCTCATTTTTATCTACATTTTAGTTACACAGCACACCAGTAGATGAATGCTTAAAGCTCATACTGTATAAATGCAATGTCCAAGGTTCAATTCAGGACATTTGCTGCATATGAAAACCATCTCTCTCTCCCCTAATTTCCTGTTTACCTCTATACTACTAGTGTTCCAATAAAGACAAAATGCCAAAGAACACATCAATGTTAATATGGTTTTACTTTAAAATTAAATTCATACCACAATTTGTAATGCACGACTTTCATCCTTCTCTTGAGATGAAACAAGCTATTACACAGAACATTATTTATATTGTCATAAACTGTGTATGCTGTTATGGGACAAAATACATTGTAAATGTTCTTTCTTAAATTTTAATGAACATTTAGGTCATGTTGCTTCCAGGTCAGGAAGCTACATCACTCCAAGTTGGACTAAAAGTTCATAGTTTCCTTAATGCTGTATGCAAAGTACAGTACAGAATACCCACACACATACATGCACACACTGATTGACTGAATTGTTTGACAAGTGTGATATGACTTTGCTGTTCAGATAGACTTAAATCAACTGTTTACATGGAATGAGTGGTGTAAGTTAGTGATTATGGATGGCCAGAAAACAACCAAATGCACTTTGCAATTATGGACAGGGAACCCAAGATGACATTCAGTGCCACTACACCAGGGGTGGGCAATTAATTTTTACAAGGGGCCACATGAGAAACCTGAACTGTGTTGGAGGGCTGAACCAACGATAACTTGAACTTAATTCTGTTCAATTATGTGGTTCTGTTGGCTTCATCAGTTCAAGACCTACAGCGTGCACTGGAGGGGTTTGCAGTAGAGTGTGAAGCGGTGGGGATGAGAATTAGCACCTCCAAATCTGAGGCCATGGTTCTCAGTCGGAAAAAGGTGGATTGCTCTCTCCAGGTTGTGGCCGAATTGCTCATGTACACTACTGAGTTTAAGTATCTCGGGGTCTTGTTCACGAGTGAGGGAAAAATAGAGTGGCAGGTTGACAGACGGATGGGTGCAGTGTCCACAGTAATGCAGTCTCTGTACCGGTCCGTTGTGGTGAAAAATTTACTCAATTTACTGGTAGATCTACGTTCTTATCCTCACCTATGGCCATGAACTTTGGATGATGATCGAAAGAATGAGATCGCAGATACAAGCAGCAGAAATGAGTTTCCTCCGGAGAGTAGCTGGGCACACCCTTAGGGATAGGGTGCGGCGACAAACTAAGCACACCGCTTTACCTTTGACTTCTGTAAACAAATACTTTCCAGTTGATGTCTTGTTGAAAATGTGGCATTTGGCATCAACTTTTCTTTTTTTGGCGTGAGTTGACATTTTGAGGGTTAGCTGGCCAACATCACCTGTCTCTAACCCGGTAAGTCAGGGATCTTAAGTTCATCCGTGGACTTTTTTCATTCATGTTCTGATTTGATGGACCTCATGCGGGCTGGACAGGGACGCCCAACGGGCCGGATGTGGCCCGCGGGCCGTAAAATGCCCAGGACTGCACTACAGTATATGGATGATCAGAGGTTTTAAAGTAACATGAATACATACATTCCAGGACCTTCTCAATCCTACAACTGTGTTTCTTCTTATACCTCCACTCTTTCTTCTTTTCCTCTTTTCTCTCCTCATTTTTCTGCCAGGCCTCTCTCTCCTGTCTCTTTCTAGCTCCTGCTTCTCCTCATTCCTCTCCCCCTTGACATGGGAGCCAGATGAAGCTCTAATAGTGTCTACAGGGAGCCAGCATTTACCACATCTGAAGCAAACAGGCAGATCTCTTCTGCTTTCTGTCCCACAGACTCCTTCTCTCTCCCTCTGTGCTCCTCTCTATTACCGCCATCTCCAATGGCTTCATCTGCAGAAAGCCCCTCAGTGCTCCATCGTCTACCCCTGTGAGCCGTGCTAGCCGGTCCGAGTTTCCTCCTGTCTCTCTTTGATGTGTGCCAATGTTGAACAAGCTCCCTTCTTTTGTCAAGGCACTTCCGAGACAACTGATTTACACAGAGATAACAGCTCATGCCAGGCTAGTGAGGGCTACAGTACATTCCTGTGTGGCTGTCTGGAAAAAGTGAAGAAAAAGCACGAAAAAAAAAAAAAAAAGCCCAAAAAAAAAAAAAACTCCATTGGCTGTGACAGCATTCCATGATCCTCCACAGTGGAACCAATGGTGTGTATATGTGCTTTTTCCATAACCTCAATATCAGTACAGTCAATTCATGCTGTAGTCCACTGGGGGTGAAAACTGCACAACTTTCCTGCATCCTCCTGTTTTTTTCCCCTCGCTCAAGCAGCAAGTAGCACAGAACAATAGCAAGTGAATCTGACAGCGACCTACTCTAGATAGAGTGGGGTCATGCAAAACAGACAATGACCTTTAAAAGACAATATGCTAATAAATAGCCATGGCGAGGGCCTCGGCACTCCACACAAAGGGACCTTGGGAAACCAGCAGAGTTTTAATCAGGTGCAGCTTTTTTAAAAAGGGCCCGCGGCCACATAATTGATCCCAAAAGATAGGTCTCCGCACAGAACCTTGGGATGCTGTTTCGTTACTATAAAGAACTAATAGCACTCTTTGTTTTGCTCTCCAGAAGGACAGGGAGATTTAAATCTACCGTATATTCTTGTGCTACAAAGGCCACAAATGGTAAGCATTTTAATGATAAAAATGTTTTGATGTCTTATACCTACTGAATATGGAAGGACAGGGGTGTGTTTTGCCCCTCTGGTGACAATGCATAAGCAAAAACAGCCTGGCCAAGATATAAAGGCAAAGCAACCAAAGAAAAGTCACTGAATCAGTCTTATTACTGATTCAGTTCAGTTGGGAAGAGTTGTGTGTATTCACTTGTGCAAGTGTGTCACACCAATAGTGCCCTCCTTGGCTAAATCTGCTGCTATTGCTGGTGCAGCCATTTTACCTGAAGTTGTGAGAATAAGCCACTGTATTAGAATTCCATCAGTATTTCTGTCACATCCATAGTGGAATATGCACAAATGCACACACACACTTAACCGACTCCAGCACTAAGATACAATTTTGTTCCACAGGTTGAAGAGAAAAGCAAATTTGCCCGTTACTACATTACACGTCAACACAAAAAGCCTCAGGGAACGAGATGAATTATCCCTAAAACAATTAATCTCCTCTTCCCTTATGAGTTCTGCCATTGATTTAGCGATAAAGATGAGATAAATGAGTGCGGAGCCTGCCAGTGGTTTCAGTGGCTGCCAAATTGCTGTTCCTGACTACAGTTAGTCAAAGCTTTTGTCTGCCACCACAGTGTAAACACATGTGAACCCTTGGCAGGGGAAAACAAATTTAAACTAAACTGTGGTTTACACTGATTATAGGCTTGCAGATACTGCAGATTCTGTCAGGGAAAAAACACCACATGAGGAGGGATCCTCTGACATCCAGCTGTCAGGTGAAACCGCAGGAGCCTGCTCCTGGCCCTGCTGGTATAAAGTGAGGTGGGATGGCTTGCTTATGACAGAGCACTGTCACAGTTTCTATGCTCAGTTTAACGGTTTTTGAGATGAAACTCCAAACAATGACGGTTTACAACTTAGCTATTTTGAAAAAGAAAAAGGACAAAACTTCATTGTTCAACTATTGTAGAAAAAAAAGGAGGAATGGTTGGTGGTTTTAAATGTCTGCCCTCTGTAAGTGAGGAAGTGATCTCTGGAAAATGAATCAGGTAATTGCATTAGGCTTTTCAGTGCTTGTAAAGAGATCATCTTTCCCAGCTGAGTAAACGAATCACTCACAGCACAAACATCAACTTAAATGTGAAATATTACACCAATCAAAGCACGATAGCTCAATTTATTCCTTGCAAGTACAGCATAAACATGGAGAGAAGAGAAAAGCAAGAAATCAAAAATATTTTTCAGTGGTGCACTCTGAATAGTGCGACTGAAGCCAAAAGGAAAAACTTAACTTTTTGCTGTGGAATAACAGTTGAATCAAATCAAATTACCCTCTCCAAGTAAAGCAAGGACTAAAGAATGCCTGCAGCCAAATGCCAGCCTTACATCTAATAACTTCTCAAGCGATTTCAATGTTGCAAACAAATTTCCAACATCGGAATAAAATCATGACAATTTTGCTACAGTCATGTCACACTCCCATTATCTCCATCGTTTTAGTGTAAGGTGGTGATCCCAGCTGGGTTTTTTTTTGTCTTGACATTCTGATAAAATTAACCATGTTTAATATAATCATAAGTCTTTAGTCTTGGCTCATGCAAACAGCGACATAAGCATCATAAACAACCAAACACAACCACAGAAGTAGCTGTAAGTCAGAAGGCACAGTTCTGTTGAACCATTACAAATAGGAGAAACTGGTGAAGTTGTGGAGTGAGAAAGAGTATCTCTCTGACGTATCATCCAATTTGTACCATGTGGGGACAGAGAACAGGTGGGCTGACCTTTCTGTAGCCTTTGAGTCAACCAGGGTCATGCCCACATTCTGTGGTGTCTTCTCATTTTCTGTTTGTCTGTTTTTTCCAAGCAAAACACTGCAGACACAAGTTAAACTGTAGCCAAACACTGCTTTCGTTTCTGCTCCATTTTTCTATCATTTCTTCTTGTAACTTCCCACCAGGGGCATGATGAGAAGTAGTTTCAAGATTAATCTAGTTGCAGTCTTACAAATAGTGACCCTACAAGATCTCCAGTCATTGCACAATAGTCTATGATGCATTGTCTTTAGATGTGAGAGGGTGTCAGACTTTTGTCTTTTAAAAGTCTTTTTTGAGTCCAATCATAATCTTCTAGAATAAAACCAGCACAAGTTACCACACTTAAATAAATGACATAAAGCTTACCAAACTATTTGTACCAGGTCAACAACTAAATGTATCTTTAATTGTCACAGGATTGATGGCCAGTATAGTCTCTCTCACAATGTTCAAATTACTAATATTCCCTTTAATTGTCAGATTGAAAATCCAAGGACAGAGCCCTTTTACGAAGCCTCCATCATGCTAACATAGCGCCTTGCCTCCAAACCATCCCATAAAATCCCATCGCTGCACTTAATTGTTCAATATGAAGCCAAAGCATTGGAGGTAATTCAAATGTCTTTCTCCGATGAATATGTGCAATTGTCCTCTTTCCC
>NW_018128025.1:717717-719031 GCF_001952655.1 Monopterus albus | reverse complement strand
AGGTGATTGGCTCCTTGTTGCCATTGCTGCCAACTGGGGTCAGCCTAACCATCAAGCGCTGTAATTGAGTAGTTAGTGGCAATTTTCTCCCCTAATTTCCATCTGCAAAATCCGGGCCTGGCATGGCAAATAGCACATTACACAGGCGTGATTGTGGCAAAGTGTAATAACATTGTTTCCACAGTTTGAAAACTTCCCCTGAACAAATGAGAATCACTGCTGTACATGTCATTTCAAAA
The DNA here is from genome assembly GCF_001952655.1 of Monopterus albus. NCBI lineage: Eukaryota > Metazoa > Chordata > Actinopteri > Synbranchiformes > Synbranchidae > Monopterus > Monopterus albus. The sequence goes on along the minus strand of NW_018128025.1, from coordinate 718,792 downwards.
ACTCCTTCCTTCCCCCTGCACTCATCCTTGATCACACACACACACACACACACAAATATGTAAGGAAACACACACTGGGTTGAGACATCGTGCAGAATAAAGAATGTGGTGACGTTCCATTAACATATAGATAATTAGCTGCTCTAACCGTGATCCGTCCCCTCAGCACCCTAATCCCCTGACAAAGTCTTTGACTAGCACTATCACAAACACTTTGTTGACGCCAAAGCAGCTCTTAGGAGGCTATCTTGTTTGGCTTATTCACCATGACATGCTTCTATCAGAGGAAGATGAAAGAGCTGATGATTTATGAGGGTGTAATCCATAACCAATGCCATTCTTTGTGTATTTTCTAGGAGAAAAAGCCAGGGTGGAGTTGTAAACTAATGGACCGGCAGGTTTGAACACTGCGACTTGATAACTTTGGCTGGTTAGATTTATGGTGATCGTAAAGCTACGTCAGGGACAAAGAAGAGCGGAAATATGAGTTGGACTACTAATGGCTAGGTTATCACAGAGAATTTTACTCAATGCTGAACACATACAAGCACACACAAAGGGGTTTATATTCCCATTTTACCTTGTGGATGTGAATGCTTTATTCAAACTCTAATGATCTTTCTTCAGAAATGTGAGAGGGATGATTGTAAGAAAATGTTGTGTGGAGTAATACATTAAGCACTGTCGACTTGAGACGCCATTTTCCCGGTAACATAAATTTGATTTTTATAACTCTGGAAAGAAAGACTCCCTGCGTCTCCCTCATTTCTTCTCTTCCTTTTTTAAACATTTTGTAATTACTTTGACACACTACATCAAAAGCAAAGTAATAATAGTTGTAATTTAATCTGTTCACACAAGTCATTTTCATAAACTCCTGCCTCTCTCTGCTTAATGTGCATTTCATTCATTATTGATCAGGCACTGATGATGTGGTAATGACAAAGGCACTGTTATTTTTTCTTTTTTCTTTTCCTTAAATGTAAATCTTGTGATTCAGGGTTTTCATTACAAGCAGCGCACTGGGCCTCTGAACTGTCAAGGGCAAACAAAAGATAATTAACATGAGCAGGAA
>NW_018128025.1:704994-717691 GCF_001952655.1 Monopterus albus | reverse complement strand
TACCACCACCACCAATACCACCTCCCCCGATCTGACACCGTCCTTCCACACCACAAACTGTTCTCAAGGTTCAGTACATCCTGGTCCTTTGCACACACCGTGTGGCTTCGGTCAAACAGCATAATCACTAAGGTCTCTGCTTTCAGTTTATTTCTCAATCTCCTCCCTTTCCTTCATATCTTCCTTTTCTGTCTGAATGGACAATAAAATAGTGAGGTTATAGACAGGTGCCCCTCTCTCTAGTCAAAGTTGTTTGAAATCATGACCAAGAAGCAAAGAAAACATAATCATAATATATGAGATTCTTAAGTATATGACAACTTCAAAGTGCCCTCATTGCATTACATTTTGGTTTTAGCCGACACTAACTCAGAATGGCTTACCGTTTACAGCAAGTTTTCAGTTTCTGGATCCCCAATATAAGAAAATGCAAGAACGACAGGATAAAAACAATAAAAAGAAGAGTGAAGAAGAGAGGGAACGTAGAAGGCGTCGTTGCTTTTATCATCCTTTTGGAAATGTTCCACACTCTCTCAACCTTTGATGAGTAATGGATCTCACATTGTGTACCTTGACCTACAGACTGCACATGTGAATGCTGAGGAAAAAGCATAAAAAAGGTGACACCAGTTTTTTTACTCTTTTATTGTGGAATTCCTAATAGAGACCAGTAAGACTACAATATTTGACTGATTTACATCAGCACAGTGTGATAGAGCGTTTCCTGGATGCTGGCAGCAAGTCACAGTTGCTGTCCAGCCCATCCATCCATCTGTCCACTGGTTTGTCTTCATTGACCTGTCACTCACACTCTCCTGCCACACAACCAAAGACCACAGCAGTCTGTGAATACTTGGAGTGAAAGCAAAGGATTTTTTTTATTAAGGAGTAGGGACAGCATTCATTTTTTAAAACCTCCTCAATAAAATATCATACAGTCGCGCCACATTCCTTAGAATTATAATGACATGAATATTTAAATTTAAATGCATTCCAAGCACACTGGTTTTCTCTTCTTCACGACGGCATCAGATCTCATTTTCTACTTAAGCTCCTCCATCATGTTTATGCATATCCACATGCATGATACATATCTTTTTTTTTTTAAAGCTCCTTAATGCAGGCCCGATAATTTTGCTTGATTTTAATGGGGAATGACTCCTCATTGGCAAGCTTTTCTCTTTAAGACAAAAATAAAAAAATATATGATCAAATGCCCCTTTCATGTGGAACAGAAGCTGTTTTTCAAACTTCTTCCAATCTCTGTCCCTCTGTTGCCTTAGCTGCGAGTAAATAGATCAAAACATGAGGCTCAACTTTATATTCTAGTTTTGAAGCATTCTGTAATTGAACACATTTAATTGATATCCCTCAAGCCCATAATTATAACGTAAAAAGAAAGAGTAGGAAACAAAGTCATCTATAATAGAAACGCTATTTTACTTTTTTAAATGAACAAATACTTGGTGAAAAATATGTCCGAATCAGAAGAGAAATAAAGCTTATGATGCATTTTAACTCAAGAATGGCAAGTATTGATTGATAATTTGGGTGTATTCGGGGCATTATCACTATGTTCGATAACAGAGTCCTTGTGAAGCTGAAATGGACTCTTGTGAGTTTCACTCTCTGGGAGCTTGTACTCTCTGATCTCTCCTCCTCCCTCATAAGGAGCTATCACTTCCTTCCTTGATGGAGAGAGAATGGGATGCAGATAAGACTTTGTCATCTATAGTGTGTCAGAAAAGACACTGCAGATGACTTGGTTGGACTCCAGAAGATGGTTAATTGACGGAGACATTAAAAACTCACTACTGTCAATCTGTATCTTTACTTTCCAAGGATATGAATTATTTCCTAGGTCGTATATGATGGGCACTAGCTTGTAAAATAAACACTAGTATTTACATTGTGAGTTGAATAAAATTAATTTCAGATCCATTGAGACAAAGTGATTAAGCTATGAATGTAGGAGGACTACTGAGAAATTGTGTTTTTTCAAAACGAAATTGTATTAAACCTAGATAATATATTTTCAAGTAAAGAATATAAAACAATGAAATGAATACAATCCTATTCAAGCTGATCTAATTCACTCTAATAGTCAGTAGAGAGGGCCAATATAAGAAAAAACTAAGATTTAAAATAAATTGCCCCCCTACCTGACACCCTGTTGAGCAAAAGAGTTTCAAGTCACAAAAGATAACCTGCCCATCCATCCATCTGTGCCACTTGGCTGAGATAAGGAGAAATGGCAAGATTAAAATTAAGGGCACAGCACCTTCAGCCAACAGAGATGTCACACATACTGTATGCAAGAGCCAAAATGACTCCAAGTGACAATATGAACAAATGTGTCGAGACTTAATTTCCACCATTCTCCTCAATGGAGAAGTTTCACCTTTCTTCTCCATTTGCCCACAAAAACTGATTCTACACAAAGACACGTGGTGGAATACTGAGGAGCAGTCAACCCCATATACACTAATCACACCTTCTTAATCTGTCAGTGTGTCATGAACTAGAGGGAGACATTTTGATCATGGGAGACAGGGAACGAAAAGAGACAGAAATGACACTGTTTTTCAGTTCCTCTGCAGGTGCCATGATTCCCGGGTTCTGTAGGGAGCTGAGCATGATGACAAGAGGCTAAAAAGGGTTGAGCAGGACAAAAGAGATGAGATCAATTTCAGTCCTCTTGATCCTCATGACCCCAGAGGCCAGAGAAAGTCTCTTAGGGAGTCCCAGTTGAGTGCACTGAAGCTGGGTGACTGAAGTTGGGTCAGAGAGGCTGGGAGGTTAGTACTGCAGATCGGCTGAGGGCCACAAAATACGGCCATGTGTATGTGTGTTTGCCCCCCTGGTGTGTGTTTGTGCCTGTGGAGAGCAGTGCGAGGGTTTGAGGTAAATGACACTAACATGGTCACATCATAGGGTGAAATGGAAGACAGAGGCAGATGGGGGTACTTGGCATTTCCTGCGCTGACAAGGCCGGCTTGTTTGTTGATGTCTAATGAGCTCTCGGACTCCGTTAATGAGAGGACTGAATCCATTATCATCATCATTTCAAAAGGAGGCCCTGGCTCTAAACAGCTCCCCACATTCGCAGGACTTACCCTTGTTGCACCATTTGATCAGCACAGGCAGCAGGGGTTTGGAGCACACACACAAACCCTTCCTTGTTAACACCCTTTACCCAGCCTTAATGTGAACACATGCACATGAAAACACATAAATTACCTAAATGGCAGATATAAGGAGAACATAAACATACTTTCTAACATGTACAAACATTCTTGATGGCCATTCAATTGCTGCTATTTTAGCAAGGAAAGCAGTGACAGCTTTGGAGAAGGAGAAAGAGGGAACTTTGAAGTAGTGCTAGGACATAAACTAACCAGGATGAGTAATGTACAGTGAGAGAGAGGGAGGGATTAAGAGAAAGTGAATGAGAGAGAAAAAGAGCTAACCTCAAAATAGGGCATCTTCAAGGAGCACAGAGGGGAAAAAATATGGTTGTGATTTATAAATAAACACATAGCGCATAGTGATAGAAAGGCATGCCAGCACAGAGGGACAGATTCCATTTCCATTGCCTTCAACCCCTTTTCCAGCGACATCAAAGGACCAATTAAGGTCCCAGTGAAGCTGGACGTCAAGGCTGGAGTGAAGGTCCTGTCAGCGTTAGCCTGCCCTCAGTGCTGCTGTCTCTGTCTCAACCTCAAACTGCTGACACTAGTGACAAGAACCCCTTACTGAACCTGCCCACCTGCCTGCCTCCCTGTCTGCCTCAATTCTTGTTACCCAATATATGCATTTCCCTCTCTTAGCAGCTTTGTTGCTTGTTTCACTCTCTTGTCACCACCTGCACTCCTCCCTTAAAGTTTTCACTCCCTCTCATTTTGTTTATCTTTATCCGTTTCTCTCTATTAAAAGCTTTTAATTTGGAGCTAGCTGCACAGTCCCACCCCTTTGTGGTACACTACCAGTGCCTTTCTCAAAACTGAGCAACAATGTTAAGAGAAGAAAAAACATGCACTCTCTCTCTCTCTCAGTTTGATAACTTTTTCATTGTACCATTCACCCCACCATGTCCTCCTCACGTATCTTTGGAATTACTGAAATGTTAACGTGGCTTTGCTGACTTTGATATTTAAGACAAAAGGGTACAGATGCACAGGCTGCACGCACACAGACACAGGGCCAACTGGAAATGGGAAAGAAGCTTTAATCTCATTCTTTGTCATGCTCCAAAGAGTTCCTCCTCCCTGTGTATTTTTCTGAATTTCTTTGGTTCATCCTTCACCTACCTCTCTGCCCTTTTCCGCTTGCAATTCCCGCATTTATAATGGCACAGTGCACTGCAGCACAGAGGGGTGGGTGACAATTAATGAGTAGCTGTTTTCGATCCAATGCTCACATTGTGGTTTCTACAATTGATTGCATCTCTCAAACAAAATCACAACAGGAGATGTTACATTTTTGTGACAGAAGAAGAGGCAGAAGAAGACTCAAATTTTAACTGTGGTTGATTAAGCAACAGACCCACAGCATGAGAGATATGGCCTTAAAAAATCTAAATGATTGATAACTTGGACCTACTTTGCTTGATATTTTAACTTTCAAATTTATATTTATTTAAGAAAATCTCTTGATGCCTTCACATTTTAAGAGGCACAAGCAAACACACCTGACAGTTACAACATACCACACCCATATGCCAGCCTAATATTGATACACTATCTGACATCATTGTACAGTATCATTGTCAGTAGTCTGGCATAGTTCCACCCTGAGGACAACAATGATACCATGGCACAAAAGCAGCTATGCTAGTCTCTTTTCCTTTCTCCATATCTCTTCTAGTGATTCCCCCCCTCCTCGTCACCCTCCTTCCCTTCAGTATCTTTCTAGTGCAGTGGCCTCCGTTTACCACCGTAACCCAAATTAGCCGGGCAGGCGTTATCCTCTCCATCGCACTTTCCTTTCTGCCTCTGTGACAGCGCTATCTGACAGCATTTTACATCTCCCCTGCTCTCCCCTCACTACACTCCACTGTCAGACAAAGAAATTAATACCTCCAGTGACTGTGTTTTAATTAAGCAATTTCATGCAAATTACACATTTTAGATTGTCAAATAATATACTGCGCAAAATTGTAGGCAGGCTGATCTGATATGCATGGAGTGTTATTCTTCCAGGCACTGTGCATACATGGAAAATGAACAAAAATGCTAATTTCCAATCTATTATGCAAACTGTGGAGATACATAGACCTGCATGCCTTTCTCCGATAAATACGGTTCTTAAATTCTATGTATAGAATGACTGGATTTTGTAAGCAGTCAGCTATTGTTATTTATTTTACACTGGCTTTATTTCAATCATATCTCTTTTTCAAATAATGTATACTAACATTCTTCATTCCTACAAAATGGGGTCTGTGTGGATAACATAAATAAACATATATCGAACGAATCTGCCAAGTTTATCATTCAACATTCTTTCAAGATCTCACTGACAATGAATAATTAGTACTGTGTGATAAAGAACAACTTGACACAAAAAAAATCCCATTTGAATATTCTCTTTCCTAATACAGTCTAATGAAACAGAGCTCTAACTAATATTAGTAATCCACACTACTCTCCATCTTTTCCCATTAGCAAACTTATTTAGAATTCATTATAATCCACAAGCCTTTTAGTGCACTGGAATCAGTAATGATGACAAAATGAATATAACATTATACATTATTATAGCCGACTTCATTTAATCTGGGGTTGTTGCCTCATAAGAGTCTTCAGAAATACCCCTCTTGAAAACCATGGGTGTCAAAGTCAGCATGTGCAGGTACCAAGTCAGAAAGCAATCCTTATTAACTGAAAGCTTGAGGAGGGGTCTTGCTGTTTCTTTGTGATTCAAATCCATTTAATCAAAGGTTTGTTTCTATATGCTGCCACTTAATAGTGTATATTACTGCATACAATGAGACTCCAATGAATTGCAATCCATCCAGTGCACCTTCCATTTTCTTCTAAAGAGAAAAAAAATAGCAGGATAAGAGCAGGAGAAGGTGAGACTAATAGTAGGGTATGGAAGAGTTGTTGACGTGCTTCCTGCATATTCAGAACAGTGTGCCTTTCATTGGTCGCAGATTCATACAATAACCAAGACTCTTTTTTAACCCTGTGGTATAATAAAGTCTGGATGAACAATAGAGAAACATGTTCACCACATAGTCTAAAACATTGTGCAGCAATTACAGGAGCTCTGAATATGCCTGCTCAACATGACGCTGCTCACAAGTCCCTTGACTGTGCACTCCTGCAGTGAGGCTCTTTTTGCAGTATGCCTCTCATCTCACCAAAGTCCACGTAGGTCCAGGTCACTGGAGGACAATGGTCACAAAACAGCTTGTTGAACTCTTGCACGCTTCATTTAAGATACAGATTGGCAGCTTATGGATGGAGAGAGAAGAAACAAGAAAAGGAAAGAAAGTAAAAGAAAAAACAACGGAAGGTAGAAACTGTACTGGTTGATATTACTATTTACTTCTGGTCTCAGACCTTTGCCAACAAATTACAAAAATCCCAAGTACAACAAACACTGGAGCATTACAATTGCAAGAAATATATATACATACCAAGCTGCATAATATGATCTTCTTTCTCTTTTTGACCTGTGTTTTTTGACCCCTCTCCTCTTTTCTCTTTGTCTCTCTGGTCTCATCTTCTCTTCTTGCAGATTTTCTTTCAATGCATCTCTTTCTTTCCCAACAGCCACACTGAGGTGCTATCCTCGCATTCCCTACAAACTAAACAGGAACCTGATAGAAATTCAAAGCCCCATCTTCCCTCTGTGACTCCTGGGTGAACTTACAGAATCACTCGAGGCCAGCGAGGCAGCGAGGAAGCCAGGCAGAGGCTAAGCCCTGTAGTCAGGTCCCATGGATGTAAGCAGAGACTCTGGTGATGGGCAGTCAGCGAGACAGGGAGCGGAGGAGGGAGCCATCAACTGCACACTCCCAACCTTGCTGAGTATTAGATAGTGATTAGAAGATTTGCTGTGCCATCTGAATACCACATGGCAACCAGCTTTACTGATCCCAGGTGGGCAGAGGGTAAATGTTTATAGTAGCTTGGGTGAAAAGCAAAGGAAAAGCCAGACAAGTTTCTCTGGAATAAAAGGTGGAAAATTCAAGTCAATGTCGCAGTGACAACAGCTTGGCAAAGAAATGGATAAAGCAATAGGATAAACTAAGGTAATGGAGTGTTGGTAAGCACAAGGCTCCACCACAACATTATATCCCTGTAGTGTAATTACTGCATTGATATTTCCTAGATAGAGTGCCATGGGAAGAGCTGCCCCATTCAAATGCCAAAAAAGGTTTTAAGATGGCATTAGAAAGGAAGTAATGAGATATGCTTATTGAGCACAAGATTACTCAGAAGATCATTAGTCACACAGAGTGATATAGAAATGCAAGAGAAAGAGTGAAAAACAAATCATCCCTGGTTACAGGACAAGCTGTATCGGAGCATAACTCAAAAGTGTCAGGAGGGGTGGAAGCTGGAAGTCATTCCACTGCTTCTTCCCCCTCTTTCCTCCTCGTTCTCCTCCTGTTGAAAACTTCAAAGTGAGAAGTGGACAACAAGCCCAGCTTTTAGGCTTGCTCATTAAGTCTGCCTGGAGGTAAGCCAATTGATCTGCAATTCATTCTCACAAGCGTTAAATCGATGCAGAGAGACATGAAAAGCCCCAGGTTTTTACGACTTCAGTGAAAGATTTCTGAAACACTTTGTAACAGCAGATAATGGTAAGCTGCCTTGTTTGTGACTCGGTACTGCGCAATCAATATGGTAAAAAGGAACAAAAACAAGTCAAGCACCCTGAGAGGAAGCTGATTTGAATGGAAACAATAGAGTGATTTTTTTTTTTTTTCTGAAAGTATGTTGTAGTGACCGATATGGGTTTTTCAATGGCCAATGCTAATGCTGATTTTTTTTTAGAGAGGAGAGAGGCCAATGGTCAATATATAATGCTGATATCTTGTTTCTCCCCCTTTTTGCATCAGATAAAATACACTAATTTAATAACAAACAAGACATATTTCCTGAAATTAAATGAACAATTAACCTTAATAAATTATGAAAATTAAAACTAAAAATGAGCATTGTCTCTCATTTGCTACATTCTACATTTGCCTTATTATTTTAAAATTGAAAACATGTGCATGAATAATCAAAAACAAATTGTAATAAACCTCTATGAATAAAAGATTAACATTTTAGCAGGGCTTCATATTAACATTTCATACTGGTGCCACCAAGTCTCTCAGATGGTGGCACCGGCACCAGATTTGGAGGCGCAACCTCTGTTTTACAACGTAATGCAAAATCTGGTTCACAATTATTACCTTACCATCCAATGTGTAAGCCTATAATGAAATTCAGAGAGAGGGAGACATGGAACACAATAAATGGGAAAACCATTCCACCTTTTATTATGTAGCCACTGTAGTGCTCTATAGCCTAGCAGTCAACATGATGACAATAGTGACACTGATGATTAGGCTATTATGTTTCAACTGAAACACAGTATAATCTGACAGATTGCACACAGGCTTCTCAGTTTGTATACGTGATGTAATTGTAGCTCGCTTTTCTTTTGAAAAAAAAAATGTCTGTTCTTCGGTGATGTCTGTGTTGGACTTCATGCACAGTACAGCTTTCTCACTCACCTTGCTAGTCCCAGCTCGATTTTGGGGCAGAAGTTACTAATAGCCGACTCCTTAAAGAAGGACTTGATGGTGGGTTTCAGCCACTACTAACTTCAAACTGGGACTTGCTAGACATGAGTGAATGAGCGTTTGATCCGTTCAATCCACACTGACTCCAACCTCCATGCAGCATCTCTCATCAGAAGAGCTGTCTGTCAGCAGGAGGACAACACAGCCGTCACCAGGCTGACTGACAGCAGAAATGTACTAGACAAAAACAGTTTTCATGTAGGCTCCTCAGCAAGAAATCAACAGCATGTATGTATAGTTTCATTAATTTTAATTTCCCTCCATTGCCACAAAGGATTTGGGATCTCACAGTGACACCAGGCACCTAATCCATCATAAGAGATTCAAGTTAAAAAAAAATTTCCAACACATAAACAAGATAACAGGTGATCTACCTGATTGAAGAAGCTGTCTGGGGCCATTATACTTGAGTGTTGCAGCTGATAACATTTCTCATCGGTGCCCTGCCGCAGCAAAAAAAATCAATCCAAACAATCAATCATTTAATCAAGTGTCTCAGTGTCTCACCTGGGAAGCCTGTAAACCAACAGGGCCATTCACATATACAGGTACAGTGAAGGCCAATTCAGACAGAGCACATTTTTAGATGCATTTTTCACACAACAGATAGAACTCCATTCTATGAAATTTCTTCCCGATGCGTGCGTGTGCTTTTGTTTCAGGTCTGTTTTCTCTGGCACACCGAGTGCAGTGCAATCTCCACACACTGTTGTTTAAATCACCCAAGTCTCCAGTTATTTTATGTTGCAAACTTTTGTTTTTTTTTTACTGGTGTCTGTTATGATTATGTACATAGGACCTACATGAAAACTATTGTTATACAGTACATTTCTGTTGTCAGTCAGCCTGGTGAAGACTGTTTGTCCCTCCACTGTTCTTGCAGGTCGTCAGGAGCTGATAACTGACACTGCTCTGACACTGAACGTCTTGCTTTCAGTTGGGCTGTGGTTACATTTTTGAGTGAAACACTGACCAGCAAACTGTTGAGGACTTAGTTTTTGAACCCTAAAAACACTTAGATTATAACTGCCACTGAATATAATTATTGTTTGCCTCCCCACCCCCTGCTCGAGGGACATTGCCACCATGCCAAACCTCATGATCACCTGGAAACACCGTGCTTCAAATACACCAAAGGAAAAAATTGACCTGAAGCATTAAAAAGGGGTCTCTGTTTCGTGAGAGGGGCGAGTGGCAGACCTGTAGATAAAAACTGTGATAACAGTATTGTGGAGATTGCTATGTTTATCCACCATTTCTACGGTGAGAGCATAATCTGTTCATTTTGCAGAAGCACCCAATGTGACCTTTGTAAAAACTCAGTCACTCCTTAAACAAATTTGGTCACAAAGTGTGACTGATCACTCAGTCTGGAGCCCTAGTGCACTTAACTGTTGCATTTTTACAATACTTGCAGTGCACACATTATTTATCTGTAGACACATCGGCTGATTACAGTGCAGTCATCGACAGATGCAGATCACCTAAAAATGGTGAAAATCAGCCCGATTAATCCGTCAACCACTAGTACATTGGTTATACTTCCAGACTGATTTGAGATCATTATATAAGCACACACACTACTTTCTGCGGGGCAAAGTAGAGGTGCTCTAAAATCTAAATCAACCAACTTCATGTTAAATTGACCCACTTAAATATACCACACTAAATTAACCCATTAATTATAGTGCAAGCACACATACAAACAGCAGTACGTCATTGCTCTAAGTACAGTATGTGACACCTGAGCGATCCATTACAGCTCGTTCCATATTGACTGACAAAGCAGCAACATAAAGTAATTATAATTGATTCCAGATGAGGCTTAGCCTGCCATACACAAATCCTCATCCTCCTTTCTCTCTCTCCATCTCACTTACTGCTTGGAATCTGAATAGGGAGCTCGGGTAATTAGGTCATGCTGTTAAATTTTTAATGATCTCTGAAATCATATTCATGCTCACAGTGTGTCAGGTACACGTACAGCCAGCCTGGAGTGATACATCACCATTCTATGACATGAACAGAAGGCCTTAGCCATTTAATTATGTGACCTTTTTGACCGAGCACCGGGTGAAGCCACTGGGAGAGAGAGGTATTTAGTGGGAAAATGAGTGATTGGGTATTGGTGAGATGTACAATGCACAGGCTCGTCATAATAAAACAGACTCAGACATTTTGTGTGACTGAGTGTGTGTGTGATGGTGAGGTGTTTGCAAAGGAGGAGTCTGTGCTAGGGTGGTATACATGTTGCATTTTTATGGAGGTTTGCGGCTCAGTCATAGCCAAGGTTGCGACCATAGGGTATAAAGGTCAGATAGAGAGACAAAGTCTGGGAACATGGCTGGCAGCTATCCTATAATCTGTAATGACAGATGATCATCTTCTTTCTAATGAAACATGGAGTAGGAAAGTAGGAAGGAAAAACGTATGCCCTGCACATCTTAATAGCAGTGGGGAAAGTAACTAAGCCCATTTACTCAAGGTACTTTTACTTTACCTGATTATTTATAGTGTTAGTATATAATGTGACTTTATACCTCTACTTTGCTACATTCTGGAGAAAAATAGAGTATAGCACTAAAATGCTAAATAAACACTAGTGCATCAGTAATGGTCACATAATGTGTGTCTATCACTAATGCTTAACAGACAACGATAAGCTATTGCAGCACTGTTATATTTATTACACTGAGAATTTAAACTACTACTTAAACTGTTAAGAAGTTGCAAATCAGCTCTGACTCACTGTGAAAGGTGAACAGCATTTGACCTTCTTTGTGATCTGTTCGGGGGTCTATTTTTACTCTGAAAATGAATCTGAGATGAAAGTCCGCTGGTCAACTCTGTGATGCTCAACTGACCTCTTTCCACAGCACTTACAGGTAGTCAAAGCATAGTGTCTATACATCAGGAGGTCAAAAAACTACACACAGAGTGTTAGAACACTACATAATGCAATATAATGGGTAGAGACAGTGTGAAACAGAAAGAGAGGGAACACTGTTCACTGCACGCATGTAAAATCCTTCATTAGTGAGTGATTGTCTCATCCTGTGCCAGCATCTGACAGTAATGTGGGCTTGATCCCCCATAATTACCATTCCCATGGAAATGATTGCAACTTGAGTTTCCAAACTGACAGCTCTATTTGGACACAAGTAATCCGCTTTCTTGGCTGCGGCTGATACCTGAGCATAATCTGCTCAGTCAAGCGGCAAGTAATGGCAGCATGCTCTCTTGCAGCCATGGCATGAAACACAAATGATGACACTTCGCCTCTGTTGTATTCTGGTAATTTAGCCCATTCTGGGTTTGTGGGTTTTGAAGCATGTATTTTTTCCCCTATTCTTCATTATTGTAAGGGCTATAAGAAAATGCAGATAATATAAATGGGGACAGGTTGTAGAGTGTGACGTGAGCCACAGATTACATTGTTCCAGTATGACACAATCCAGAGATCAGTATTTGTCCAGTAAAAAATGGTGGCCATTGACTGGGTTGCAGAGCATGGGCAGATCTGCGTGGGGTGGCCAGGCTGGGGCACAGACTTGGAGAAGGGTGGCACATTTAAAAGGCATGTAAAAAGCTAATGAAATCCCTACTTCTATGAAGTAGTAAACCATACATTATTAAGAATCAAATTGTTTATTTTGTGTAAAAATGAAACACTCTTAGTGTTTTCTTTAGGTAACTTTGTCAGGGCCACTCGGCGGCCGCTGCCTCTCCTCCGTCTTTCTCTCCTCTGCTCTCTCTATCATGTGGGCTCTGCACCTCAGCTGTGTTGCATTCCAGTAATTAGCAACTGGTTGGTCGATGCACACAGCTGGGGTGCATCCCGATGATTACCTTCTCCTCCTTATTTATACCGCTGACAGACGCTCT
>NW_018128025.1:696125-704792 GCF_001952655.1 Monopterus albus | reverse complement strand
TGTTTTTCCCCCTAGCACCTGGGTCTGCAAACTTGAGTCCAACCTCAGTCCTCCCTCACCCTCCTGGTGAGGGGGGCTACCATAACAACTTTGGCTTCATTCCTCCTGGCCAGGGATATCGCTGCAAGCACAGTGGTCCCTCATCCGCACCCCCGCTGAGGCAAATTATGCTAAGTTCTCTACAACTGAAATAAAGGCCGATATCAGGCTGCATGCATGATATACAAATAAACTAATTTGACCAATATTACTGTATAGCACCAGAAAAATGTTAGTTGTATTTCAGGCAACAATTTCTCATTGTTTTTCATTTTTCATTCATTAATACTGACAAGAATCACATTTTGACTCGGGCAGGGGTGGCACGAGGGGTGGCCAATTAGATTCTGGGGGTGGCCGATACCACCCCTGGCCTCCCCCTGGATCTGGTCTGTGCTGCAGAGTTTCAACAAGGGGTAAAATGCAATACAAAACTAAATTCCTGGGATTTTTATCTGGTAAGCAAATAGGCAAAGCTTCTGTCAGCTTTGATTTCAAACTACAGCATTTTACAGTGAAAACACACATATAATATATTACGTTGGCATGTTCTCAAGCTGGAGTGTACTGGACAGATAAAGTAAAGGTGAGATATTTGTTGACTTGAGATATACTCTGGGAGTTCCATATGTATTTGATGCATTGAGTTGTCTATACATGGCAATAATTTGATACAAATCACAGCATATTCTCACACATACAAAAGTGTTAAAGCTAAACTAGACTGTGAAAATAAACTGTGGATGTGATGTAAAAAAAAAAAAAGACAAACAGCAGAAAGAAAAAGAATCAACAAAGCCTAGCAAAGAGCAAATTAAAAGAAATGGCACCTTAAAACAGACTTAACTTGGTGCTTTCCATTCATTAGTGTGCCCTGCCATTAATACATCATTGTGTGAGAGGCATGAAGGACAGGCAGTGACGGGATTACAGCCCCTTCTAACAGCAAAATGCTGAAATTAATATTCACAGGGCGACGATGCATCAGGGAAAAGTGAACGAAGGCAGTTTCGTGATGGAGCTGAGAAAAAAGAGTGGAGGATGCTGGGGCAGGATAAATAACAGAGGATGAAATGACTCCCATAAATAGAGCCGGAGTCTAGAAGGCCATTAGGCACGACGCAGTCAACATGACAAGGCAATGATGCTGCGTAAATATGCGCTGTTTATTCATTTAAATATCACTCAGCTGGCTGAAATAATCATGATGAACAACCACTGCCACAGGGGAAGATTAAGGGGCTAAATAACATGCAGTGATATAAAAACAATTTTCTGTAGCTCATTTACAGTGGGGAAAATATCCTTTGACACAGACTGTTGTAGTTGCACTTTGCAGCAGAAGCAGAACCAATTTCATTTTCAGCTAGGGATTCCTCTAGATGAGGAGGGGATGATGCGATCAGCTTTTCACAGCATGTTTATGTATTTATCTATTTACATTACCAAGGGAGTTGTGGTGAATGGTGGTTGCCATGTTTGCAGAATCCCATTTGCTAATAAGGCTAAGCCTCTTCTTATGAGGCGAGAGTCACAAAGCTAAGCTAGCTGAATATGTAGAGTCAAATGGAAATCAGGTAATAAGAGGGGGTGTTACAAGGTCAATATCTGCTTTTCATTGAATGAAAACAGGATGTTATAGAGCGGCGAACATGCTTGAAAAGTCCTAAGTCCACAGTAAGTGTGATCAGAAGTATGTGTCAATTTGTCTTCAAAGTCCATCAGCACTTAACAAATCACAGTTCATAAGGTCAAAGGTGAAGAAACTTGTTAGATTTGAGATCAGCTTCTGCAGATACTACAAGAGACACAAAAAGAGCATCTAGGCCTTTCATCTCCACTCTCAAAGGGATGAATCCCCCGAACTTCTGGTATTGAGGCCAAGACTGGAAAAAACAGAAGAGCTTTTTTCATATGCAGCTCTATCTCTCTCTCTCTCACATACACGCATGCACATGATGTGTTAAGCATAGAAAGGAGCGAGGCGCACACAAGCAACATTCTGGAGAGAGTTGTGCATTGTAACTTTATGATTTGATGTCTCAGAACATTTAAGGTCACTAATAAGAATGTGTTTATGCAGAGAGTGAGAGTGTCTTTGACTTTTCTCTCCTCCCTCTCTCCTCTCTTCCCCCATCTCTCCATTTTTAATTATTTAAAGTTGAAAAAAAAAGATAGAAATAAGTAGTCAAGCTTTTGGACATTCCTGATGCTATGCTGCACTTTCCCTCTGAAACATCATGCATATTTAAAGTTAATAAAGCATATTCTTTACCTTTTATCCAGGGCTTTTTAATGCAGGGCATAAAGTGAGAAAAAGCACATGTGCGTGTGTGTGTGTGTGTGTGTGTCGGGGGGGTGCAATATGTGTACCAAATGATAATTTCTATGTGTTTGTTTATATTAGTCTCATTGTTGAAAATGCCTAGTAATGATTAGTCCTAAATTTAAAGTGGAGGTGAAAACAAGTTCAGCTGAACTGTTTTGATAACTGAATAATAATTTGTCATTTATAAGCATGTGTCAAACATTTATAAATGTTCTAAAATCTGAGAATTTTCTGCTGTTCTTTCTTATATATGTATATATATATAAGTTCAAACTAACAAAAATTTTGATCTTTTGATTGGATAAATGTTTGTAAAGACATGTAAAAATGTAAAGACATAAACAATCAAAAAATGTATTTGAGTATGAACTTAGAGAACTTTAAAATATCCTATTTACATATATATATATATATACACACACATATATATATTCACATATATATGTAATAACGAAATTTGAGAGAACATATATTGTTATCAGACATTTGTTAACTCTCTCAGTCTCAGTCCTACTGGCCTTGAGAGTATAAGGGGTGACTGTGGCGCAGTGGGTAGAGTAGTCGTCTCCCAATCGGAGGGTTGGGGGTTCGAATCATGGTGCAGTCCACATGTCGAAGTGTCTTTGGGCAAGACACTGAACCCCCAAGTTGCCCCCAATGGTTAGAGCCATGGTGTGAGTTGGTGCCACAGATGGCTGCCTCGGTTCTGTACTGGAATCAAATTCCTAGTGTGTAACATACTTAGCCAAATAAATGTGATATATTATTATATGTGCATGTTAGAATGGTCTGGTCAAACCAAGGTGTGTGTGTTGGAGGGGGTGTCTGCTGGATGGAGGATTTGGAGGGAAGTCTTGACTGGGGATCCTCATAAATCACTGGCCTAGCTGCTGGATTCTGACAAGGCCTTATGGCTTTATCTTGTGCTGCTGTTCGCTCTCGTGCCCGCCTGCCTGTTCATCTTCGGTTTATACATATCCAATGGATATCCCACCTCTCCTCTCTTCTCTTGAAAGCCCTCCTCCCTCTTCATCTTTTGTCCTTCCTCTTTCTTCTTTTCCTGTCTCTTATGTTGTATACCTTCTCTATTTGAGTATCCATCTCTTTCTTCTCCTCCCATTTCCTTACTCCTCAGATTCCCCTCCAGTAGTCTTGGTCTTCTCAAGGCCTGGCCAAGCCTAGAGCCTCCCAAAGAACCTCTTTTCCTCTTCTGCCTGCTTAATTGATTCTGCTGGGGCAAAAAAAGAAGAAATATATAACTCATAACTTATTTATGATGCCCTTTGATATGTGTGGTATTTAAGAAGGGTTAATATGTATAGGGTTAATCCTTAAGGGGTGAGCCATGTGAAATTTTCATGAAGTACTGACCAATAAGATGAAATAAAATGAAAGTTGGAAGTTGCGGCACAGACCTCTCTCTCTGGGATGTTGCTGTGTTCGCATATCAAAAGTGAAATTGGGGAATGAAATCAACTTTTGAGGAATTTATTTTTGCTATGAAACCCTAAATCTAACTCTCCTCACACCACCTGGGAGAACTTGCACACTTTTCTGCTCTTTTTATGAAGAAGAAGAGAAAGTTAGATAAAAAGAGTGATAGATTTTGAGTTTTGGCAGTTCTAAAACTAAAAATGTCCATATGTTTCATATACATATGCCATTTGCACTCTGGAGCATGTGTACATGTAATTACTATATGTGTGCAAACGCCCACCACATGTATAGTCTGTGGGTGCTGACAGAGAGAGGGGAGACTCAGAGACTGGTGTGTGGAGGCTTGTGGGGCTGCGGTCCCAGCATATTCATAAATCAGGCCTTTCAGGGAGCTGTCAGAGGCTCCATAATGAGGGTCATTACTCAGGCAAGGTGTCAAAGCTACTATCACAGGGACCCGTCCCTGGAAATCACACTCACTCTGCTCCTTGTTAAATAAACAGTGCAGTATACAAAATGGCAAACAAGCTGAGGGTCAATCTGATGCAGTGCGGGGCCAGGCAGGCCTCCAGAGTAATTTACCCTAAGGGAATAGCTCTCGGCTGGGGAGATGGATTATAGAAGGCCCTCAAAAAGATTAATGGAAATAAAAACACAAAAAGGAACATAGCAAAAGAAAAGATGAGAGATAGGGAGAGAAAGGAGACGAGGAATTTCAAGGGCGAAGACGATGATGGACTGACAGATGGTACTGTATGTACAGGATAACAGTTAACAAAATGTTTCCATTAATATCAAAGCATGTGATCCTACATGCATTTTTGCTTCTTTACACCAAGCCGAAAATTGACTGTTATAAGTTTAAACCAAAATCCATTATTGCCAGGGCCTGTTTTTGCTGACAGGAGAAACTGGTGCCTACCTTTGGTCGGAGCTCACAGTGCTGATGTAATGGCCTAGTAATAACAGTGTCTGAATCTCTGTTATCAAATATTCATCCTTTTATTGCTTTGCTAATATCTAACATACAGCTTTATTAATTTGGGATGTTGGAGGCGGTGAGGTTTGGCAGGTAATGGCAGATCAGAGAGCTAAGATAAAGAAGACAGACGTCTAAATTGTCTCTGTAGTGTGGAAGTAGATTCCCGGTGGAATACAACTACTTATGTGTATTCAATCAAACCTAGTCATTATTTTAAGTTAATTAATGTTAATTACTCACATTTTACTTCAGATGTCATGTTGGCACATATCTTTATACTCAGAGTAACCATTATGTAGTAATTTTACTCACATCAAAACACACTCATCTCAATACACCAGTAAAACAGCAATGAGAGGTTGTTAATATTTATACCTTTAATCTTGGTTGTAATATACTTTATCACATCTCTATGAGCCTGGGCATGTGCTACACACCAATCACAATGTTACGCAAAATTCAAGCATGCAATATTTGAACCCAGTTTCATCTAAAATAATTTAAAGGGTGAAAACTTTTTTAATCTCTTTCAGTAAAGATATGTAAATTATCAATAATGTTTAAAATCCCAATCACTTCCATGTTCTGCTTCTCTACAAGAACAGTGCAAACTGTCACATGGGGTCTGTTCAAGGACAAAATATTGAATACTCCCAACAGTAGCGTGGTCGTGGCCTCTTCTCTGTTCTCCCTGCTAACCAAACAGCTAGAAGTGCTGCTTCTTTTCACCCCCTGATTTTCAGTTCATCTACCTGAAGGCAAAAAGATTAATCTTTTACATCTGTGAGTTTTAGACAAGCACTCATGCTGCGCAAGACACTGCTAAGGCAGCCAGCTCTTACGCAATGCCAATTAATGATTTTGTCATTTCAGTGATGAGGGGGTGCTGCTGTGAGTTTGTCAGTACTGTTAAAGCACAAGTGCCATTGTAATTTGTGACCATCTGTTTCAGCACTGGAGCTGAGGGGGGGTGGGGGGAGACAGAAGCTGTGAGGACAAACGTAGTCGTGTGATGATGCATTTGTGCAACTAGCTTGCATAGAGTGCATGCTGGCTGCCATGTCTTGGGGACATGCAGGGAACATATGTTGTCTTGGAGCCCCAGGGCTGACACTGAAGATGAGGAAAGACAGTACTTCAAGGCAAATGTTTTCCCTGAAGTGAGGCTGCCACAGCCTATACAGCTCAGAGTATTGACAAGTCTCCTGTGGACCACCGAACGTTGAGATTTACACACAAATGTAAAGGGCGACTAACAAAGCACACACACTATCAACTGAGAGTCCCCAGACTGTGAACAGAATGGGACATATGCCTTCCCAAAACTGGATCATTACATCAGATTAGCCTCGAGGAGATGTATAATCACACGTTACTCTACATGCACCTGCAGCTGTGCTTGTAGCTGTAACTGTACTCTGTGCTAATACAGCTGAGCTGAGCTGGCGAGGACAGAAAATGCTAAAGACTATACATTTCAGTGGAAATAGTAGCTACATAATAGCTACAATTACTTTGCGTGGTACTGTGTAATTACTCCATTTAATTACTGCAGAGAAGGCCTTGAATGTCTATGCAACAATTTGAGATAATGTTATGCTGCAAATATGCACTTCTGCCATTTAAAATACTGAATTCTTCTTCATTGTCTTCCACTTTCTTTACAGCAGCAAATGTACCTCATACTGATTCTATACTTAGAATACATCTGCTGGCCATATGGCATATTTCATGTGATAAAGTTTAGTATTCATGTTTTATATACTACTAATAAAACATCTACATCTCATTGTAAGAGTAAAGTTGGTAAGCTGTTATGTGGTGTAGTGATTAATGCTTGGAAAATAAACCCGTTTGATGCCGAACTATACCTAATGTTTCAATATAACCTAAAGCTACAGAAAGCTGCATGCTACTGTAAAGTTCACTGCTGACTTTTAAAAGGCACTAGAGGATTTTTTTTAAAGCAACAGTGTGTAACTTCTGTCTAATGCATATCCTATTCCTCAGTGAGTTTGACTTAAAACACTTCACACTCAAATATAGGGCCCGCACCTTGATGGCTGGCTGAGAGCGACATGATAATTGACCCAGCTTAATATCGCTGAGGTATTTGTATGAGAGCAGAGCAAGGGCCTTCATTATGGCCTCGCTAGTGGAAGGCCTAAGTGTCTCGGTCCCTTCTCCCTCTCAGCTGCATTCATGCCTATGATGAATGGTTGCAGAGATGGACTGCTGCCGAGGGAGAGTGCCTGACGGGCCCGAGCAAAGCCTTGGATGATGAATAATGACTCTGTAGCCATTTCCCCACAGGAAACCCTCAGACTCCAATCGTTCTCTTCTACAAAGTAAATCCGGTTGACAAGCTCCCCTTAACCAGGGACCGAACCCTATCATGTATAGGTGTGACTGGGGATTGCACTGAGATAGTGCGAGACATCACCTGCTTGAGATAGGATTCACCATCTCATCAAAGCTTGTGTGGCATGTGAACCGAGCACCTTTGCTATGCCAGCTGAAAGCAAGTGAACAGTAAGAACCCTCCTTTTGTTCTGACCGAAGAAGAAGAACTCTCAGCAAAAAGACAAACCGTCTGCAAGGACTTCTCAACAGTGGTGGGCAAAAAAAGACAAAGAAGAAAAAAAGACGAAGAGATAGAGGAAGAAACAAAGAGGAAAAGAAGAAAAAATCAAACTGAACATTTGCAAATTAACTTTGACTGCTCAACAAGGAGCGTGTGTTGACAGGGGAGAGAGATGATCTGATTTACTGACACAGGGAAAGGATAGGAAAAGAGCAAGCAGAGAGGCACGTGAGACAAAACAAATTCAATCATCTTTTCCATCACGGGGAAAACCTTAACCACAAAAGACCCCCCTGGCTTAAATCAATTGCAAACAAACTTGATTCCGCAACAAGACACAGGGGGAATAAACAGTAGCTTTCAATTTAATTCAGGCCTGCGCCCTGGGAGAGAAAAACTTTCATCCATCACTTTCATGTGCTTCACAAGGCAATCGTAACTCTGAGTGCATCGTGGAATTGGTGACAGCGAGAAATGGTAAATATGTCTCAGCAAGCAGCTCTGCTGACAGTCAAGGTGTTTACAGCAGTATACACCTGACAGACAGCGGCACTGAATAGCAGTACATACATGTTATGATCAAGAGTCACGTTACTGCTTCTTCTGCTATGTGTATAGGAAGTTAAGGATTTATACATCTCAAAGAGAGATGCACTTTTTTCTGTCTCTGTAAATAAAGTTAGCAGTAGTACACGACTGCTTATTTACTGGTGTTGTTTACATGGCATACAACCATTTTTATGATGCAAGACACCCCTTGATGGAACAAATATTAACAGCAAAAAATACTTTGATGATACATGGCTGCATGTGTAAATCTACCACAGCACCTCTTATTAGAAATGCAAGTCTTCATGGCTTCAATAAAATTAATTTGTAAGCATTCAGCAAAGTTTTGGCAGTTTGATAACTTGTGTCTAACACACTGTATATGTACTGTACCTCCTTTTTTCATGACAACTCTCTTCTGAGAAAAAAGGAGTAAAACCAAATTGGTGATCATGGTGTGATTTGTAGTTATTTATGTTATACTGTAACTACTTTCACAGAGTTTCTGGTTTGGGGTTTGTTTGGTTTGACTCCGGCTCTCTATACCTGCATTGCTGCTTGTAATTAGAGTCTCAAACTATTTCTTGAAGATTGCTGAGCTGGAGCGGCGGCAACTCTGCAGCCCCCTATCTATTGTGTCTGAATGAGTAGGTGGTCTATGCTGTGCCCATATCTACCTAGCTGAGAGCTGGTGCATTAATCTGCCTTGACTTATGATGAGCATTAGCATACAGCATGTAGCCAGTG
>NW_018128025.1:665971-696081 GCF_001952655.1 Monopterus albus | reverse complement strand
CTGGTGTTAAAGTGCATGCAATTTTGAACATGCAGGTGAACATTTACACAGGCAAGTTGTGCCTATGTGTGCATGCGTGTGCATGAGTACAACTTCTACCCCCCTTCATGACTCACTCCGACCACTTCCCCTCCACTTCCTGTCATTAAGACACACTCAGCCTTCCCATCCTTCCTTCAAAAATATTCTCAGTAGTTTTTTGTCAATCCAGTAATAATTCAATTTAGCAGGACTGGCCGGGTTGGGACTGCCATTAGTTTGGAGGAGGTGATTTAAGATTGATGACTTGTGTCCCTTGGGAGTCGATTCCACATCTTTTGGTGGGGGGGGTAGGCCCCGCCGGTGGCCGGGGCTCTTCAGCTGCACCAGGCGTGGGAGTCGTCGAGCGAATTAAGGTTCCGAATTGATTTCCTCCAAATCTGAGCTGACTAATGTGACAAGTGGCAGCTGTGAGCGCCTCACCGCCGCGGCCTCGGCTGTCTCCTCTGGGCTCCTCACTGTGACACCGTGCCGATGCAGGCAACACAGAGAAAAGGCTGCACTGCTGTTATTGCTCGCAGGTACACACACATGCAAGGACACACACACACACACACACATATAGACACAGTGAGCACACACCATAGCAAGTTCTCATGGCCAGATCTCAAGATGGAGACAGACAAAGTCATGCAGAGGCGGTGCAAAAATACGCACACACACAGCCAAGTGCATACACATTTACACACACACACACACACACACACACACACCGCCACTCCACCCCTGTGACACAGTGTTGTGCGGAGCTGCTCACCCATCAAACTCCAGTCAGTGACACAAATTACAGCAGAGGACTGGATGAGGAGAGCGTTGCTTGGCCCTGACACAGACACACACAGATGCACCCACACACACACACACTGCTCCAACAGTGACAAGGAACAGGTCAACATGATGACACTGGTGAATAATTCAAGAGAAAACTGAGAGTGAAAGAGAGCACGTAGTGAACAGAAAGATTTGAGAGCGATGGTTGATATATACAATAAATAAAAAAAGAGGGGAGGGAAGGCATCACTCTGAATCCATACTGTACATACTGTATTCCTTTATAACTCATACACCTTGTCATAGATCTGTATACCATCATGAGAATGTTTTATTCAGAGGTTGCTACAGAAGGTAAAGACCCATTAATCCTTGACTGTAGGTATAATTTTTCCTGTATTAGATTATCCTTTGTATTACTAATGTGCTTTCTTCAAATAGCATGGCGAAATTCACTGAAGGCAAACTATATTATCGTTATCTGCAACAAACTAACAGGGAGCTGATGTATTTGTTACTCCCTATCTAACTGACTCACTCTGAGAGTCACCAGAGGTCTGTCTCAGCCCATGTGGCAGGGTATAGACAGCTTTGAGGTTCAGTAAGCAAACAGTGTTTTTTTGTAAGAAACAAAAAACTGTGCAGCCCTTGACGAGTCAACGCAGGAATTGGTTTCATGCATGAATGCAGCCTTTAAGACAAAAGCACCTCAGGAGATAATTACAGTGTCAAGCATACCCTGCCAAGTGCCTGACGATTGCCCAATATTTAGGTTTAATTAAATCAAAGCAGAAATGTAATTTCTCCTGAGTGAAGGCTACACTGAGTAGATTCCCAGAAACACACAACATGGCTGACTAATGCATTTCTTTGGTCCCTATCACACTGTCTGTTGCTTCTTATAACCCCAAACCCTCGATGTCCTGCAGGTAAACCAACTCACTGTTCTGTCTCGGGAAGAAGAAAAAAATAATAAGGCATCTGGCTGTGACATACCACAGATTCTCGGCTGATGTGTTTGCATGTGTGGAAAACAGCCACAAATGAACCATAAACAAATCAGAAACTGTGCTTTGAAGTGTTTGAGCGTTTCTCTCAAGATAATAGTGTTGAGAAGCCACAAAATGGGCTGTGTATGTGTTGCTGTTTTAGAAAACTAAGTAGTTTGCTTTGTTCAAAGTCTTAAAGCTCCTAACACCTGCTCTATAAAGTGTGCTTAGCATATTTGACTTTTTTTTTTTTTCTTAACAGTAGCTGCTTTGTCTTGTGAAGCCAGTACAATGCGCCTACATGCTGTGGTAGAGACAATTATTTCTTAATAGCTGCAACACTTTACAGAAAGTTAGATATACAGTTTTTCAGCAACATTTGAATATGAATACAAACATGGAGGTATATGCGCTAACAGTGTATCACATGCTGAGATAAAGTGAGAAGAAGTGAGGAAAAAATACCGCGGGGAGAGCGCATGTCAGTTAAAGATAAATTGTGATAAAGTTCAGCTCAGACTGCTTTGATTTGTATTTTCATAATATGTTATGCAAGCAGGCGGCGTCAAGCTTGAAGGTTTTTCATTAATGCATGCTTATGTGCATGTAAGTGTATGTGTTTCTCTCCTCCAGACCAGGGGATTAAAAGCAGCCTCTTTCTGTTTGGACTGCTATATGGAGTCTGTGGATGGCAAAAGGTCAACATGAAATGAATACAAGCTATAAAATTGCTAATACAAACTTACAGAGCTTTCTGTGTCAAAGTTTTGATGAGGTCTGCGCAAAGTTTATTAAGACCTCTGTGTATGCAACCTGCTCAGCACCTGGCAAAGTTCAATACACAAGCACATGTAAATGCACACACGGGTATAAGCATGCTCATACCGTGGCTTGCATGCACACACATATATGCACCTTGTGAAACTGTGAAGTATGCAGTCTACATAAATATTATCAATGTCTCTGAAGCTACTGATCATCTCTGTGCATCAGTACAGGAGGGTCTGTGGGGTCTAATTGATTGTAAAACAGTTTAAAAAGTGCTTTAGGTGCAAAAAGTGAAAGGTTGTGCCAAGTACTAAGGAATAAAATTGCTATTACGACATGAGGAAGGATTTGACTTTACAAATTTCCTTAAACTGTTGAACAGTGAAGGTAAACGCCACAGAACTGCTGCTGAAAATACCAAATGCAAAGAGAGTCAAATGGAATAAACACACATATTTCACTGGCTTCACACAATGTATATCAGATATCATACTAAAGAAGGTTTAGAATTGCAAGTGACGTGCACATAAAATAAAATAAAAACTGAAGAAATCTCTTGACTTATATTTGCTTTTTAAAAAATATCTTTTTTCTTCTACTGAACAAGAAACCATTTCAGCTTATGTTCATGTTACGTCATGCAGAACTAACACAGGAAGCTTGAGTATTCCCATCTGTTGGCCTCTCCCTGGCGTTATTTATGTGGGTCCTTGTTTAGGAATGCACAATCACACCTGCCTAATTAATCCAGCTGACAATTATATACTGCTTCAATTCGCAGCTGAGTGCAATTAGTGTGTAGCGGTCTGTATATGCCAGCTATGGTGTAGATTAGGCAAAGATGCAAGTGCTTGTTAAAATTTTTACCTAAGGCCACTTGTGCAGAAGACCTCCTAATGATCCTCTAAATGTTGTTGATGGAGAAATAATCCATTTTCCTTTTGTTAAGCAGTGCCTTTGGAGTTTGGCAACCTGGTTAACTCAATAATAAACCACTTCATTTGCATTCCCTGATTACCTGGTGCACTTGTCTATGGCATAAAAACAGGCAGGTGTTAAGAAGAGATGGAAATCAAATAGTATCTAGATTAAAGATAATAAAGAAGTAACCTGGTGTCCCCATACATACATATGCAAGACCGCTTTAAAGCACCATGCAACTTTTGTTCCAAATGGTATCTTACAAATGGATATGGTAAAGCAGTCTTATTTAAGATGACTCACTCATTCTCATGATATTCTCTGAGTTAAAAAACCATCATTTTCTCTTCAAGTGGTTTCTTCTATCATCCTGTGACATACTATAGTATACATTGGAGGCCTGATTTGTGAGGCCTCAAGAAGAGATGGAGAAAAAGTAATGTTTAAGAGAAGTAAGAAAAAGAGCTAAGCAGAAATGCCTCACACTCTGATCTGGCTTGGCTGTGTTTTTTTTTTTTTTTGCCACAGCAGTTGCCTGAGTGACGCTTCACAGACCGCACTGACCTTCCACAATTTCCAACCGTCAATCTAAATGGGAGCCCCTTATCTCATCTTCTCCCCCACTCACACCCCTTTCTTTGTAGATGTGCACATCTTTTTATTCTAAATCCAGTCATTATTGTTCCTCTCCACTGGCCAGCAGAAAAAGCCCTGCTGAAGTTGGAGAGTTAATTGAGCATGTCTCTCTCACTGCTGGCTCTTAGGGCTGCAGCGACTGGCTCCACTGTCTGACTGCTTGGCTTGCTGGCTAACCTCTTTATGCTCGATGTATTTGCCAAGATTGCCAATGCAGGGCCTGGCTGAGGATGTCTTGTCTACCGGACTTCACTTGAGCATTCATGTCTGGGCTGCAGTAGCATCCGCTCATTACAGAGAGAGAAGTGTCAGAACCGTAGAAACCAGACTGCTACGATGCCTCTAATGTAATCTGGACACATAACTTTTTCCTCCTTAATGATATGATAACCTGACTTTATTTGAACTGGCATCCTGTCAGCTCTAACAGCTTGAAGTTAGGACCACAGAGCTCTGTGCATTGCAGGACAGAAAACAGAACTTAGCCTAAACTGCTTTATTGTGCAGGTTTATTGTTCTTCTGTGATGTAAAATTCACATATCCTAAGCACAGCCCATCTAAGAGGTGGTACAATATTACCTAGGCAACAATTAAATACACAGAGAACAGACTGATACAGTATATCGCAGAAAGATTTAAAGCCTAATCTGAAATGTTTCTCATTCCCTGGGGGAACTAAAGGTGATGTCAGTTATCTGCCATTATTTGGTTTAAAACATTCCCAGTAGTATCCAACATCTCTGCCTATTTGATTCACTTTGAGCATGTCTCTCTCCTGGATGCATTCATCCTCCCTAAACTCCTAAGTTGGAGTGGTTCGCCTCAGGCAGAAGAAGCAATAATGTGAACCCTGGAGAGCTATTCAGAGTGAAGAGGAGAGTGGAGAGGAGCCTCCTCCACTGTTCTCCTCCAGCGGGCCATTTGGGAGGCTAAACGGTGCCGATATCCCTTATTAAACCATCTGGCTGATGCTAATTAGATTATCAGAGATAAAAAGAAAGAGTTTTCTTTGTGCATTTTAATGAGATAATGTGTCAGGCAATTGCGAGGAGAAGCATTATTTTCCAAGTGTAAGGACTTCTCAGGTGAAAGTGTACAAAAATGAAGAGAAGCAGGGAAATGATTAATAGGGCTGATCTGGAAACATCTCGCTCTAAAAGATTAGAGCAAAAGTCTTTTAGTGGCTTTCTTACTACAATCAAGTGCCTCCTGAGGAATTTGGAAAATGATTTATCAAATACTCTGTCCATAGTTGTTCTGCAGCATCTGACAAACAGTCAGACCTCGCCTAATATTTTTGTTAAATCTTCAAATGCAGTGCATTGCTAAAGGACCACCAAGTGGTCCTCTGGCCGCCCAGTCACACAGGCAGATAGGTTTCCTGGCTATAGATAGTCTTGGAGGCTCTTGCTCCTAATGAGAGTGAGGAGGGGGACTATTGATTAGCCTTGTCACCAGAGAAGAACATAAAAGTACACATTCAATAAGGGACTTCATATCCCGTTCAGCTAGTGTAAAGGTTAAGTGCTGGAGAATATCACCGGGATCAATAATTGTCTGCAACTTCATGTACAGTATGGTCCACCATCACTGCGTTCTGCTGCTGCTCAGCCTTTACAACACTAACTGAAGTCACATATAAAACGCAGGAGACTTATGGGACTTTGCTAATGGGACTCGTCTGTTTGACAGACCTATTTCAAACAAACACGTTTTACGTGCTGCTTTGCCTTACTGTATATGAAATGGAAACTGTTTAAGATTTAACAGCCTACATACATATCTTCTGCATATTTTCCTCTAATAAACAAACTTGATTTCCCTGTGGTAATGGAAAGAGAGATGCTTCTTAAGCAAGACAAATGAAGGGTTTGCAGCACAGAGTAACAACATTAACTGGCTAATTAAACAACAATGGAGGATGCCGCCAACTCTAGCCATAATTATGCAATGTGGCTTAATGAAAAAATGTTAACTGTGCAGAAGAAATAGAACCTTGGAGTCTCCCTGTGCCAACCAAGGCTGGTTCCCAAAAACAATTGCTCCTATTTGTGTCCCTCTTATCAAGGTAAAGTGATGTGTTTCTGCAACTGCATTGCCTCTTCTCAATGGCAACTCTATTCTTTCACAGATGAATCCATGATGAACTGGAGAGAGCAGCAGTATTATGTGGCCGACAGTATAGCAGGGCTTACTGTCAGTGTGAAAGACAAGAAAGATGTGCGTTAAAAAAGTTACTAAAAGTTTTGTTCAAAGATCAAGACCAGTGTTCAATGAGCATGTGACTGATTTAAGAGGTTTGTAGTGGATACTCTACTGTATGTAGTCTTCATTTATACAGTCTTCTAGAATTGGAAATCCCAAACTACAGCCTATTAGTCATCTTAACAATCTCACCTAAACATTTAAAGAATATCTGACTCTGCAGTAATAATGGCAGAGCTTGTTCTAAGGTGTGGCCTCCCCTGCTTCCCTTAAAAATGCAATTATTTGTGGTTTCCCAAAGTTCTAGAACTTACAACTGCTGGGTTATGCTCTCCATCCATTACACTTCTGCTCTCCATCCATACACTTCTGCATCAGTGTTGCAGTCGAGTCACTAAACCTCGAGTCCGAGTCGAGTCTCAAGTTACCAGTGTTTGAGCCAGAGTCAGGTCTGTCAAGGTCTACATTAAACACAAGTGGCACAGCTTTCAACCATTTTAAAAGGAGTTAACTTATTGTGTGACACAATAGCAAACCAAATGCACTTGTAAGTGTGCGTGCACACACACACACACACAACTTGTGAATATCAGTGTCAATATCTTATGCCAAATTATTATGGCCTAAAGCTCAAGTCCGAATACAACCAGTTCTCGAGTCCGAGTCATCAGTATTCAAGTCCAAGTCAAGTCACAAGTCCTGAAAATCAGGACTCAAGTTGGACTTGTGTCTGAGTCCTGAACTCAAGTACTGCAACACTGCTCTCCGTGAACCCTTTTCCCAGTAAAAACCCAATGAATGTTGGGAGTGAGATGCAGGTGGGTACAGTGCCACAGTAGACGAAGAAAGAGAGAAAAGAGGAATGGGTCAAGCAGGAAGTGATGTGGCCAGGTCAATTTCAGTCAGAGTAGCTGACCAGATGCCAATAACCAAAGCGACATGTGTGCTTGCCAAGTTCATATTTATCCTTAGTTCTTCACTGTTCTACATAAAAGTGATATGACTGTTGCAATCAATGTGCCCACATAACCTCTAGAGTCCTGAGCTTTGGAAACCCAAGCTGTGCGGTCCTCATATGAGGACGCAGGGACTCTAGAGGATAAACCAAGGAAGTCATGCTTTGATTTTCTACTATGTTTATCACTACTCTAATAAATTCCTTAATTACTCATGATCTCTTAGTCGAAGCATTTATGAGGTTATGACTGCTACTGTTTGCACTCCATTAAAAGTTAATTTAAGACAAGGGCTTTAGCTGCCTCTGACCCCTTCAACCCTGTGTCATTTTTTAAGGTGAACAAGACCCCCCCCCCCCCCCCCCCCCCGAAAAACACGAGTGTAGACATCTAAACATTGATATGACACCTGTGCAAATGCTGCCTTGGTCAAAGAAACTCTATAACGTATATAATATAATACACTTTCTGAGCAACATCTCACCATCAAACTCCAACAAGTGACCTAGATTTTAACAAATGTCTCTTAAGTGTACACTCATTTCTATTGCATTCTTTCTCATTTGTGTTACAACAAAGCTTATTGTTCCAAGTGTGAGAATTAAGAATTAACAGTGCATGAGAGAGATGGAGGGAGAGACCCTGAAGATAGTACCAGCACCTCCAAGGCCAGGGTTAGTTTTTCCTTTTTTTTCACCACCTTTTTTATGTTATACACAAGGAATTTGTTTCTGGTACAGAACCGAGGCAGCCATCTGCGGTGCCAACTCAACCGATGGCTCTAACCATCGGGGGCAACTTGGGGGTTGAGTCTCTTGCCCAAGGACACTTCGAAGCCTGGACTGTGGGCACCGAGATTCGAACCTCCGGTTGGGAGACGAGTGCTCTACCCACCGAACCACAGTCGCCCCAAAAAAATGACTTATTCTGACACCTAAATAATACAGGAAGTATTTGGCTTTTTGTTAAATCATATGCTGTGAAGCAGAATGAAAAGCAAATGTTCAACTCATGTCTCAGAATAAGTAAGGTGGTACAGTGAGGTGTTTCTTGTGCGTCTCGCCAACTCTAAAAGCATTCGCTAAACAGAGCCAAGTGCTCTCTCCTGGATACATTCATCCTCACTAAACTCCTAAGCTTTCGCCTGCTGCAACAAATGGTTATTTATTCACAACAGACTGCTGCCAAATAAGATTTGCAAAACCACAGTAATGATCAATAATATAACTCTTTGATTGTACAAATTGCATAAGTGTTAATTATTCACTAAACAAAAAAGACATAATAAAAGTCTATTAGTGCGTCTTAGTCCAAAATTACATTTTAATGGTGTGGTGTTTAAATATGCATGACAGAAAATATTTATCTTTATTTTTCAAAGGCTTGGGATGCAAATCTCTGATGATTAGCTCTAAATGGATGGTGTCTTTTCAAAAATGTATGTACTGCACAAAGCCTCCTTCCAGCATGTGATTTTGAGAGGCTTTTTCATTAATTTGTTATAAAATGGTGGTTGACAAATATGAAAACATGAATACTGAAAGCATTTACAACATTTTCCTTTATGAGATGAGACATTTAATATGCTGACTAAAAGCCTATAGTTCCAAATTACTGTGCATGACTGTGTGTGTGTGTGTGTGTGCATCAGTGTCCAAGTGTTTGTGTGCATGTATGTCTTAGCCACTTAGAGAGAACCTCACTTTTAAAAACATTCTTGTACCTCAAGGCTTCATAAACACACTTGCATTACACAGATAAGATGCTGCTGTGCATACTATACAACTTCAAAACATGCACTCATTGCATTCCTCAAAATCTGCGTCTTATTAGAATGGAAGTGCATTAAGCTTTAATACTGAAGCCTGAGAAGCCTAAACATAAGTGAAAAGCCGAGTCTGCCACACAAGCAGGCAAACAGCAGCAATGTGGACACAAAAGGCAGTTGAAAATTACCATTTAAATGCTTTAATATAACCACACACACACTTGATTCTTGAAAATTATAACAAAGCAATGAGACAGATGTTGAAAGAACACATTGATAAGCAAATTTGCAATGATGTTCTTTTGTATTTGTGATAGAATGAACCACACTGCAAGCTGCAGTTTGACTATTTGACAGAAATATTCAGAACAAAAGATGCTAACGGATACAGTGAGCTGCAGATGACATTTCAGGGGGGGAAAATTTAACAGAATTATTTTCTAATAGTACACATCTACAGTAATTTAGAATTCTCACTCCCCCACATTCTTCTGCGGGTAACACACCTCACTGCAGGGAATTCCACTTCTTACTTTTGACTCTTTTAATATTCAGTGTCTGGGAAAAAAAAAAAAAGCCCACCACTTTTCTCAGGAAGAAAACTGGTAGATTGTCAAAGAAGAAAATGATAAATAGCACTACAACTAGTGTGACTGAACCTTGTTGTGTGAAGATCAGAGTCCCAAAATCGCACCTGACAATTCAAACACCAAAAGTTATGCATACACACTCACACACACTTTGTCTCCCCTGTCATGGTCTCCAGAGTGCTGCTTTATTAATGAGTTCGACACATAAAAAGCATCTAAAGGACGGGAAGTGTCACTCATCAAAAAAGGCTGTTTTTGAACAGTCTTGGCACATGTTAAAGAATTATTCTCTTTCATAAGGACAAGAGACAATCAGTGATTGCCAGGGATTTTTTTCTTTTCAGATGACCAGACCATGAATCCTCATGCTCAGACATGGCATGAATATTGTATGTAAAGTGTGCAAAGTTGGGTTGCCTGGTGGGAGAGAGGAAGGACTGGAGGCTGTAGACATTTGGTGCTGTTCATTATTACTGTTTGCAATGGGGAAAAGTGTGTGGTTTGTCTGTGCTGTTGTGTGAGGGAGAGACAACATGAGTGTGATTAATTTCATTGATTAAATGCAATATTTTGGGTAAATACAGATAGGAGTAAACCACAAATGAATTGGACAAATCAATGAAAATAGATTTTTTTGTGAATAAACTTTCAGTAAGGCTCAATAAAAGCTGCTTTCTCAAGACTAACCTGCCAAGGCTAGTTATAGCAAGCCACATTATGACACGTCAGTGAAAACTTCTCTACACATAGTCCACACAAAAAAAAAATCAACCTATCATTTTTGCCATTTATCCATCTAAAAATACATCCAAATACATATACCACAGTGTGCCACATCATGCAAAGTGCACACATACTGTATACAGACATGTGCATCACCATCCGACACACCACAGTGACACCACAGTATAAATGCCAAGCAATGACACTCTCACACACAAACACACAGAGCTCTACTCCTATGTGATCTTGCCTGCACCTTCCAGGACTGGAACAAATAACCAGGGGGTCGACCGTGGGATTTTGAAGCTCTCCCTATTAGTGACATAGTGTCAGCCCTGCATCTCCCTCTACCAAACCCACACCTTTGCTTCCCCCCACTTACTAAAACAGCATAGGGAACAAGGCCTTTGAATAATAAATACTCCAAAGTTTCCACCCAACTCCAGCCAGAGATGGCCACCCAGCAAACAATGTTGATGTGTAGAGGAGAAGAGCTATAGAAGGAGTCCAGATGAATATAAGATACATGTTCAGACACAACACAGGACTGAACAGGGGCTTCCAGGAAGCAAGGCGAGCCTGCAGAGAACTAGTGGCCTGAAATTTCAAAATCCCTGTGTACACACAGACAACTGACATCTCTGCAGAAGACAGTACAACTGCAACGTAAGCAAAAAAAGAAATAATAAAGTTAGAAATATTTTTACAGTGAACTCTGAAAAAAAGGGAATATTCCTACCTACTGAAAGAAACAATGCAGAAAGAGTGACCAAGCATCCACATTTTGAAGATGATATATGGAGTGAGGACAGAGAAAACAGTTATGATCAGTCCAACTGACGCTAATGTTCTTTTCTTGAGAGAAGGTATCTTGCCATTTTCCCAGTCAAATATCAAAATTCTTCAGTTCACAAAATTTCCTGACAGCTATGGAGCATACAGTACTAAAGCTGACCCACAGACAGACGGATGATAAGAAAGTGGCCCTAAATGAGTAGCACAAGGTGGCTCCATACTTCGCTTTTCATCAGATGTGTAACAATTATTATCAGAATCAGAATCAGAATCAGCTTTATTGGCCAGGTGTGTTGGACACATGAGGAATTTGACTCTGGTACCTCGGCTCTCAATGTGCATGTACATATCCCCATGCAAGGGGCAACAGTAAACCACATAATCCTGTGTAATATAACAAAATACGCAGTATTAACAAGCAACAAACAGTGCAAACAATGCAAACTAAGCAGTATAAACAGGCAGTAAACAATGCAGACAGACAAAGGAATGCTCATTGAAATGAGATAAATAGGAATAAAGATAGAGACCTGTATGAATCTGTATAATCTGTACAATGTATATTTACAGGTATTGCACTGGAGGTTATTGTCCAGTCATACTGTTGTGTGTCAAGTGTTCATCAGAGTGATGGCCCAGGGGAACAAACTGTCCCTGTGCCTGGTTGTCTTGGCGTACAGTGACCTGTAACGCCGTCCAGAGGGGAGGAGTTAAAACAGATTGTGTCTGGGGTGTGAGGGGTCTGCAGTGATCAGACCAAAGGACCACAACAAAGGAGAATGAGGGTTGGCTGATGAACAGGGGCCATTGTAGTAGTTGATGGGTCCATCGTCAGCTGATATTTAATCCTCTGGTTCCACAGCGTGGCCTGAACATGACAGAAAGTCATTAGCTACTGCAGGCTGTTAACTGTCACATGAGTGATTGAATAGGCAGTGAGCTATGGAGTTTTGTGAGCATCAGCTAAACATCTGCTCTGAAAACTCATGGTGGTGGCCCACTGAGGTCAATGATGAGGCCAGAACTAGTAGACAGCCATTCCCACTCTCTGAAGAATAGGCTTCCTTGAAGTCTCATAACTGAGGGTGGAACAAGTAGGGGTCAAGCCAGCATAGTCCACATCAGTGATGGAAGCTACCTAAGTACATAAATGCAATTCTGAGGTACTGTGCATTTTTTGTATTATTTCAGGGCAAACAAAGTGTTTTTTTTACTGCATTATATTTATGAGCTACTTTGTAGTGTCAGAGTAATAATATGACAATATAATTAAAAATAAATTATGATGTACAGTATCATTAGAGGTTAGGATTTATTGATTCCTGAGCGAAAGTTATGTTACCAAGCTGACAGTGTTGTAGTCGAGTCACTAAACATTGACAGTCAAGTCTCAAGTGTCCCAGTCACCATAGAATAATCAGTTGAGTCTGAGTCGAGTCCCCGTTACCCAAATCTGAGTCATCCAAGTCTACATTAAACACAACTGACAAAACTCTCACTATTTTAAAAGGGATTTACTTACTGTGTGTGACACAATAACCAAACAAATGCTGTTATAAGCATGCACGCTATGGCTGCAATGATTAGTCAACATAATCAACTACATCAATTATAAAAATTCATTGATGCGGAATTTTAGTATTGACATGTAGTATTATAAAACCTCACAAATGTCCATTCATAACTGCAATGCACTACAAGAAGTGCTGGGGCAGTATTGCTTTCATTGTTCACCATGACTGCATTTTGTACTGATGAAGAAGAACATACGTCATGTAGCTGTGTGAGACGGCTGGGTGACTACATCAGTGAGGTGTATCAAAACATTTGAAAAACAGCAGAAGTGATGGATAGTATAGAGCATGGTTACAGCAGAGAAATGTGGTCAACCAGTCATCTAAAGTTTGGGAGCACTTGATTTTGCAATCTGATAAAAGACTGTCTGGTGCCAAATATGCCAAATGTATCTGTCTTGGCAGGGGAGAATGACACTAATGTATTAGTAGTTATAGAAAATGTCTAGAGTTACTGAAGAAGGGGCACCTGGAAGTCATTCATTTTAGTTAAAAATGTAAGAAATTATTAAACTAAAATTATCATGTACCTGATTTTAAGCAATGTGGTTAAGTATATTATGATGCTCATTATGTATTTAGGAACTGTTAAGAAAATGTCTTTGAATAAAGCAACAAAGTCACTGGAATTGTCTATTAAATGATTTACTTGCAGCAAGGAGACAAGTCAAGCACAAAGGTACAGAGTTGTCTAAAGAAATTCTCTTCATGCAGCATATTATGTAGTTGGAGGCACGCCTGGTGGACATGGCTTAGAAGAGAAGTCATCATGTAAGCATCTATATGTCACAAGGGTGGCAATTGTCCCACACCTCCGGTATATTGATTGTGTATTGTTACAGCTAGACTAGAGAGAAGACAAGATATATATTATCTTTTCAAAAACAGTTTCAATCTTTCACTCATGTTCTCTCCAAAGGTTTATTAACATCAAGCTCAGACATAATAATGCAATCAGCATATAATCAATACCACATGTCTATCATGTGACATGGTTTCCATAACAGGAACATAAGAGTAGTAGGGGTGCTAAACACATTTGCATTTGTGTTGCATTCATGTAAGCATGAAATACATGTAAACAGCCAAGCAATAGGACTATACTAAACACACTAATCAAAACTAAGTTATATACAGTAGGTGTGTGCAGGAACATTGATGACACATGCAAGTTAATGGAGACTGTACAAAGTACATAGGCTAAAAGTAAGCGTGTTGAGGACTGTTTAGACATGTTCACATTGATTTTTAACTGCCACCAGTAGTAGTCATATGTGTACTGGCTCTTTACATTAACATGGTGTGTTTTATGAAAATATAAATGATTTTAAATCAAACATTTTAGTGTTTTTGTTAAAACTGTAAGGACCTATTGTGCACTTTATATAAGCTCTAATCCTGAACAAATAATTTATTTTTTGTTTAATCATGCACCACATAGAAATATTGCAAAAGCATTGTTTAAAAGAATGCATTGGTTTTTGTAATGTGGAAAATACATCTTTGCATGTTTTTATACATCTGATTAATTGATTAATTGTACAAATAATTGACAGATTAATTATTAAAATAGTCATTTGCTGTAGCCCTCATGCAACGCTATTAGGGTCAGTATCTTATTCCAAATTATTATGGTCTCTTACAAAAAAAAAAAAAAGAGGTCTGAGTCCTCGTCTCCAACTTCCGAGCAGTAAATGCTCAAATCCAAGTCCAAGTCATCAGTTCTCAAGTCCATTCAAAATAAAAACTTAAATACAACAACACTGCCAGCAGTTATATAGTAATTAAAATTAGTAACAACTTTATCAACTGTACACAATAATACATAAATCATTAGTTATTGTATTAATTTGCATGAATGAATACACAACTTCTCCTTTGAATAAAGTTTAACATGTTGTTGAACATGTTATTAACAAGTTAATCATTGTACTATACTTTGATTTAAGTAAAAATCTGATTACTTCTACCACTGGCCTATATTTGTTTTAAATACAAGTTGATCAAAACGGGAGATACATTTTTATATATGAGACGGCAGTATCGAAAACCATAAGCTACTTTCACTCTGAGGTTGGTATCAACATCACTAAAAGGAAAAGACTTACTGTCCCTTTTGCGAGAAGTGTGTTGGAATTAATACCATTGCATGCATTGTGCCTGTATGGTAAGACGCTGCATAAGCTGGACCAACACATTTGACATTAAAAGTATCCAATGTTCTCTCAATTGACAGTCTAAAAATACCATGGAACATGTTTCATTGAACATCCACCCTTTCAACACACAAAGCCAAGTCACCTCCTTTCCTCTAGTCTTTAGTTAAGACTTGACATCCAGACCTTTCTTTGCTGGTCTTTGTAAGTTATACATAAGTTTGGATGTGTTATCCACCAGGGCCAGCTCTCCATACCATTACCCCCTGTGGCCTCTGTCTGTGTCTTGGAGAAAGTAGGAGGCCCTACTTCACATACTCCCTCCCTGACTGGAGGAGGGGGAATAACATAGTTCAGTTTAAGAGGACAGACCAGAGATTCCATTAATGCGAGCTAATTCTGCCTCTCCTTTCCACCATGCTACATGTTCATTAAAGTCACCGCTGTTAAATGTTTCTCTCCATTTCCTCTTTTTTTTATTAAAGGAATGCATGAAAGAGGGAGAAAAAAAGAGGTAGGAAATTGTCGAATTATAAATGAAGCTGCTGCTTCAATTATTTGCTTGGTTTGATAATAACATGTGGTTAATTTTTGAAAGAGGTTAATTACAAGAGGGTTAATGATATTCTAATAAAAACCAAGAACTCATCACATGTTCCTGCCTAAATTACACTGACATATATGAACCAAATATTTTCTTCAATTAATTCCTAATTGTTAATAAATATCTTGCAATTTCAGGGACATACAGGCTGAGGCCATGTTTTGGAATGATATATTTGAACAGATTCTTGACACATTCTGTAACAATAATTGCGATAACAGACTTCTCACCGGAGGTAATCTGAGCCCCGCTGTCTTTGGTAGGTAGCCAATTTATTTCATAAAGTGGGGCAGATATTGCACTTGCTGTATGCTGTGTTATTGAGTGTGTGAAAGAGAAAGAGAGAGCAAGAGTGAGCAAGAGAGGGACAAACAGGGGGCAACTGAGTGTGATCGCTCATTCACACTACATCTGCTTGATGTTGAGCCCTACTGGGCATGATTACTAGGCCCTAGGTGCTCCTTCAACTGTGCCTGACACTTGCTGCCTGTCCTCGTACCCTGAATCCCACACCTTCATTCCTCTCTCCTCACCCTTCTCTCTATATCTTCTTACTTTTACTCTATCTCCCTCTTACTGTAAGTTTTGTTTTTACTATGCCCAGAATTTTTACAGTTAATGTCTCTTTGTCCCCCTCTGCTATTTATCAGACTTCAGACATGTTTTTGTTGTGTATGTGAGTCCCCCACAGCACATTTGAACAAGGCTATTAGATTTCATGTGCTGAGGAATAAGTGGTATCTACACTACAAGCTTCAGGGGTAAGCGTGTCTTCATTTCAATAGTAAAATTAGCATTTTTGCATTCACATTTTAGTTAGCTATCATCCTGAACAACTTATTCATGCACAACAACTTGTAATGCAGTAATAGTTGGGCTTTTTTTACTTGAAACCATTGCCTTATATGATGATGCTAATTTGATTTACCTCACTATCTGACACTTTTATGACCAGGTTCCTCTTCCCCACCACACATTCTGTTCATCGTATTGTCATTAGTTAAATAACTGTCACCACAATGACTGATCAGGTAGCAACATGTTGATATACATAACAGCAGCACAACTAATGCTTAATCCATTACACTGAACTGAAACCGTGTTACACTGCCGCCACAGATTGGTAAAATATTGCCAAAGGAACTTTTTGCAAGTGTTACCACATCATATTGTTGCACAAGCATAAAATAGTTTTGGGAATCATGGCACCGCATGTGGATGCCTTGGTGACATGCTCTAGTCTGTTGTTGTTGTTTTTGTCTTTTTGATAGTCTCTTGCAATCCATCTCGGATTACTTTCTGCACTGACAAGCTATTGAACATCCAACAGCCATCTGAACACCGTTTTTATAGATGGGGTAAGTTGTTTGGACATTTTGACCAGTGGAACAGCAGCAATCCTTGGGACCTACAAGAGGCGCCATAGGGGAAAGCGAGCCGGCGCCCTAGTCAAGCTATGACAGAGGGACCCTCCAAATGTCATTTCCGGCTATCCATCTAATGAACCTCTGCTCTCTAGCCAACAAAATAGATGAGCTGCTTCTAATCAACTGGACTAATTCTGGTTTTTCATGATTGCGGGGTTGTGCTTTGTCGAGACGTGACTATATGACTCCAGTCCAGATGAGTCTGTTATGCTCCCGGGTTTCCAGATCCATAGAGCACATCAAGTGAAAGAGCAAACCGGAAAGTCAAGGGGAGGTGGAATCTGCTTCTACATACACAATGGTTGGTGCAAAAATGTCACAATGTGAGGAAAAACTTGTAACTTGGACTTAGAAGCACTATTCCTTAACTACAGACCATTCTGTTCTCTGAGAGAAATCTCCTCATTCATTTTGGTCAGTATTTACATCCCACCCCAGGCTTCCACTAACATTGTATTGCTGCACCTCACCGACCAGATAGCTAGCATGGAAGAGAAACAGCTGGACACACTACTCATTGTTCTAGAAGATTTTAACAAAGAAAACTTCACCCACGAACTGTCCAAATACAGACAGCACATCCGTTGTCCAACTAGGGGCAAACATATTGAACCACTGCTACATGGTAATAAAAGATGCCTATAGCACTGTTCCCTGGGCAGCCCTCAGTCTCTACAATCACTGCATATTACATCTCCTCCCAAACAGAAATTTAAAGCTGCGAAGCCTGTGGTCAAAACAATGGAAAAAATGGACTGAGGAGGCAAAGTCAAAGCTGTAGTCCTGTTTTGATTGCATAGACTGACGTGTTTTTGAAAATGCAACAGACCTGGATTAACTCACTGACACTGTGACATCATACAGCAGCTTTTTCAGTTTGGAGTGGAGGATGTCTGCGATGATGGTGTTGAACGCTGAGCTGAAGTCAACAAAGAGGGCCCGTGCATAGGTCCCTGGAGAGTTGAGGTGTTGCAGGATGTAATGCGGTGTCATGTTCACTGCATCGTCCACTGACCTGTTTGCCCGGTAGTCGAACTGCAGGGGGTCTAGCAGGGGGTCTATAATGTCGTTCAGGTGGGCTGACACCAGTCTTTCAAAGCACTTCATAACTACAGATGTCAGGGAAACAGGTCTGTAATCGTTCAGTCCACTGATGGAAGTATTCTTGGGGACTGGAATGATGGTGGAGCGTTTGAAGCAGGAGGGGACTTCACACAGCTCCAGTGACCTGTTGAAGATAAGTGTGAAAATGGGGGCCAGCTGATCAGCACACACTTTCAGGCAAGAGGGGGTGACACCATCTGGGCCCGGTACCTTTCTGATCTTTTGCCTTTTAAAGAGACCACGCACATCCTTTTCACAGATCATTAGAGGTGGGGGGCTGGAGGGAAGGGTGGTGATTGTTGGGGGAGCAGCTGCTGGCTCTGAGGTGGGGAGGGTGAGGGGGGAGTGTTGATTGTCAAACCTGCAGTAGAACACATTCAGGTTGTCTGCCAGTTGATGGTCTTCCACAGCAGATTGGGAGGATTTTCTATAGCTAATGATGGTTTTCAGGCTCCCCCACAAAAGAGGGGTCGTTGCCTGAAACCTGAGCTTTCAGCTTTTCAGAGTAGCTCCTCTTTACTGCTCTGATCTTCCTTGTCAGTGTGTTCCTGGCCTGGCTGTACAGAGTCCTGTCCCCACTTTTGTAAGCCTCCTCTTTGTCATGATAAAGCTGCTTGAGTCTTGCTGTAAACCAGGGCTTGTTGTTGTTGTATGTGCAGAAGGTCTTTTTGGGCACACACACACATCCTCACAGAAGCTGATATAAGATGTCAGTGTCAGTGAGTTCATCCAGGTCTGTAGCTGCAGTCTCAAATACACTCCAGTCTGTGCAGTCAAAGCAGGCCTGTAGCTCTGACTTAGCCTCCTCAGTCCAGCTCTTCACTGTTTTGACCACAGGCTTTGCAGCTTTAAGTTTCTGCCTGTAGGTTGGAAAAAGATGGACCATATCGTGATCTGAGAGTCCGAGGGCTGCTCGGGGCACAGAGCGATAGGTGTCTTTTATTGTTGTGTAGCAGTGGTCCAGTGTGATTTTGTCCCTGGTGGGACAGGTAGCGTGCTGTCTGTATTTGGGCAGTTCATGGGAGAGGTTTGCTTTGTTAAAGTCCCCTAGAACAATGAGTGGGGAGTTGGGATGTTCTAGCTCCAGGCTAGTTATCAGTTCTGCTAGGAGCTGTAGTGCGCTAGCGTTAGCCTGCGGTGTTATGTACACTCCCATTAGCATGAAACTGTTGAATTGACAGGGAGAGTAAAAAGGTTTGCAATTGATAACAAGAGTCTCTAGGTCTGCGTTACATGTCCTCTGTAGCACTGTGACATCTGTGCACCAACCTTCATTTAATGTAGAAGCAGATTCCATATCCTCTCATTTTCCCGGACAGCTCCTTTACACGATCTGCTCTGTACACCTGGAACCCCGCTACTTGTATAGTGCTGTCCTCTATGGAGTAGGTTGGTGTGAGTTGTCCGATATTTAACAGTTCTTCTCTGGTAAAAGTAATCCGGAATGAGTTGCAAAAGACCAAGAAAACAAAGAAAAACAACAAACACAAGAGAGCGTGAGCAACCACGGTCGCCATCGCTGTCGGCGGTGGAAGTTTCTTCTCCCTGGACCTGGAGCTGACATCCAACATCAGCACCATCATCAACAAGGTACAGCAGAGGATATACTTCCTGCATCAGCTCAGGAAGTTCAACCTGCTCCAGGAGCTGCTGATACAGAGGAATCATTGAG
This sequence comes from Monopterus albus, assembly GCF_001952655.1. NCBI lineage: Eukaryota > Metazoa > Chordata > Actinopteri > Synbranchiformes > Synbranchidae > Monopterus > Monopterus albus. The sequence goes on along the minus strand of NW_018128025.1, from coordinate 676,382 downwards.
TCTGTTCTCTGCTCATCCATCACCCATCACTGCCTGGCTAGGCTCAGCAACCACACAGGGCAAGAACAGACTCCAGCGGACAGTTCAGGCTGCACAAAAAAATCATCTGTGCCAGCCTGCCCTCCATGGACGGCCTTCACACCTCACGGGAAAAAAGAAGGGCAGAGAAGATTCTTGCAGTCTCCTCACATCCTGGACACAAACCGTTTGAACTCCTCCCCTCTGGACAGCGCTACAGTTCACTGTACACCAAAACAACCAGGCACAAGGACAGTTTCTTCCCCTACACCATCACTCTGATTAAGACTTAACAATGACTGAAGAAATAAGACTCGACAACCACCACAGTGCAGTAATTGTAACTAGTACTGCTACATGCACCAGTATGATAGCTGGAAATGTGTATATATCTGCATACTGTTTATGAATACTGCCTCTCCTTCTTCTCCCACGCTTCCCCTACCTTTGATTGCACTATTCTGTTGTCTGTTGTCTATTGTCTGTTGCATAAAAAAACACACTGAGAGCCTCTGTGCCGGAGAGCAATTGCTTGCATGCTCAACATACTTGCCGATTAAAGCTGATTCTGATCCTTCTGATGTGAACCCTGGATAATAAGACCTGACTCCCTTGGGCTGGATATCAAACATTCACAAACTCCAGAAGAGCTGACTTTTGGTCAATGACATCAACTGATTGCCGATACTATGACAAAGACTAAAAAAACACCAATAGACATAGGAGTAGTGTAGCTCACCACTGAATAAGCACTGTGTTTAAATACAGTATGACTGGAAATGGTATAAACACTTGATGTTACAATCACAAGGAGGAAGGCATCAACCCAAATGACAGGAATATAAGCAATCAGCATTACCAATGTTTTTTCCAGTGGAAACATGCAAATTCATGCTCAGCTTCAAGTCAAGTACAAATCTACATACAAAAAAATGAATTCTGTCATTATGATAGCTGTGCCAGTAGGAATTATGGAATGTGAAATGTTTGTCCTGTAAACAAAAACAAGTTTGTTCCTGCAGAATTCCATGCCTACACTTATGTGTGTGTATTGGGGGGACTGGGTAAATCAAAATGTAATACAATTGAAATAAAATTAAATAAAAACTAAGAATAAAAGTGATTCAATTTCAGCTGGATATTTGCAATAAGACTTTAGTCTAAAGAGACCAGGCAATAAGATTTGAGCACATAGTCTAAGGGTTTAATCTCTGCTTGTTAGAAGGACACAAGGGACTTGTGGTGACTTTTTAGAGGGCTAAAATATTACCATGATGGGCCAGCAGAATTCTTTCATGCTCCATCCAACAGAGTTCATATAGACATGCTTGGCTTAAAACCATCTTGTTAACAAAGAAGAGAGTGAACCTAAAAACCTAGTCCAATTTTTTCAGTTCAAAAGACAGTGAAAAAAAAAATCACACTATAAAAATCCTGACACTTCTGCAGTGTGCGTACTTGAATTTTTCAAACACTTGTCTTTTCTTTACCATAATAGATGTCAGTTTCCTCTGATGTAGCTCAAGTAGGGCGAGCAGCACACAGGGTCTCACTCTTTCTGCATTTGAAGCCATCACTCAATAGTGGATCTGTTTTGTTCAACATCAAACGGAGGAGACATTCATGGCATCACCTGCAGAGTGCTCCAAAGGGATGAAGCAAAATATCTTCAAATCACTTGTCCAAGACATTTTCCCCTATTAAGGCTGCCTCCACACAGGCTTTAAGGCAGAGACAGGCCCTTTAGATAAGCTAACCAAACCCGAGTGTTACAGCTGGGCGATCACACACTATTACACAACTCCCTTAAAATGGCATGCCATTAAAAACAAACAACAACAAACTTGACATTTAACACTGTTAAATGAGTAGAATTATCCAGTTAGAGTGCAATGAATGGCAGAGGGAGAGGCACAAACATACATTACATTTCATTCCTCTGATTGTGTCCATCAAATACAGTACATTCTCATATATGGATTTTTCCACATTTATTTACTCAAAACTGTAAAAAGATGGTTTACAGCTAACAGGTCTATTTCTTTTTTTTTATTACTTCAAACATTTCTGAATGTACTAAATTATAATCTCTCTGGTCACAAAGTCTTATCTTTTGGTCAAACATCTACTGCAATTATGAGTCGCATGTAAAATAGTTTCAACTCTTCAATGCATCGGTATGTGCATATGTGTCTATTTTATCTGTATCAATGTGTATGACTCCCAACAGTGAATATGAAGTACCAGCACGACAGTGCTAGGTGCATTTTGGTGTGTGTCTGTGTGTGTGTTGTAATCTCAGCAGCAGATCATGTTTTCCAGGCCTCAGATGAGGCAAAGCAGCTTTGGCAGCGGGCCGTTTCATCTCAGGCACTGGGGCCCAAAACAAAGAGAAAATGATTGATTGGACGATGAATTATTTAGAGGTGGAGGGCTGAGGAACGCACCAGCCATGCTGGAGAGAGAGGCAGAGAGTGGTAGAGAGAGGAAGGAAACAAGAGAGAAAGAGAGCGAGTTCAACTTCCCTTTATCACTCTCTCTCCTTATAGAAGACAGGAATCGGAGTAAAAATTTGCTCCTAATTGTACTAATGCGTGTCATCGCAAATTTGCCAAAATAAAATATTGATGTGGACGTAGTGACAGCACTGCACAGTGCTGAGTGGTTATTGGAGAGGAGATGCGTTTGCTCAGGGATCTATAGGATGTTTGAACCTACATGTAACACCACACTGAAGACAGAGGGAGGGGCAACCCTCCTCAGCTCCAGAAAACCATCCTTTCAGCTCATGGCCACATGTTTAGAGAGAAAACAACTGTCACAGAATGCTTACCTGTAAAGTTATCTGTAGATAAACTAATATTTAAATGACAGCATGAAAACAACACACCTACTAAAAATGTCAGGAACACAGCTACAGACCTTATGTGATGCCCAGTTGGACCACAGGGGGCACTGATGTGATACATGAGAAAGAAAGAGACGATAGGAGAGTGAGAGCGTAAGAGGCAGAGGAAAAGAGAATGGGAGAGAAGGGGAGAGGGGGAGGCAGAGAGGGAGGAGAGGAAGAGAAATGCAATGAGGCAAGGCTACAGGGATGAACGTAAAGCGTCTCTCTCCCTCCATTTTTTCAATATCCCCTCCTCATGAAATTTCATTTGGATTGTAAATGTTCAGTAATTTACCATCATAAATGTGTAATGGGCCCCTGAATCCAATGACATTGTGCTGGCTAATCAACTCATTTGAAAATGAATATAGATCTATTAAAAGGAACTCAGCATTTCCCCTTTGTTAAGACTGGCATGCTGTCAAACAAGGGAGCGCTTCCTAAAAGGGTTTTTTGGGAAAAGGGATCCTCTTCAGAAAAAAGAAATAATAATCTAGTCATCAGATGTTTTGATCTTAAATAAAGATGATGAATGAGATTAAATGCTTGTGCTAAATTCTGATTTGTTTTGTCATAAGAAATCTGACATGTAATTGACTTAAGAGAAAAGGGGCTCATTTAAAAACTCATTCAAAAAATAAAAGCAGGGACAGGAAGTTAATGACACTTCATTTTCAGTTGGGAAAATATAGCAAAATTAAATTCTTGAATTTTAAACAGTTTCTCAGTCCCACGGTAGGCAGCCACAGAATCCTTCAGAAAACACACAATAACACACTCCAAGATTACAGCTTCTTATCTATGAGAGATGGGGCCTGAGGCGCTACCTACAAACACTTAATCAAAAACTAAGTTCAACTCATGGCAGCCAGTGACTCTTTGAAATAAAAAGTCACAAAGAGAGTACGGAATGCAAATTGTTGAGAGTCTGTCAGTGTGTGTGTAAGTCCATGTGTGTGTACAGTATATGGTTGACTCTCAAAGTGAGTAAATCAGCCCCTTAAAAAACCAAATAAGTCACAGTGGATGCAAATGCAATTCCCAGAGTTTAGACTGAGCATCAGTTGGGAACTTTGAGAATCAGACTTACAGTGCAAACCTTCAGCTGGGCCATAACTAACAATGAACAGAGTGTAAGTGTGCATTTTTTTGTTAAGTGTCAACTTAGTCAAAGGTGCTGGACGTGCTCTTCTTGGCGTTGAACATCTGCCAGAACAGTAATTCCATGAAGTTACAAGTCCCAGGCAAGAAATGATCCAGCACATAACCTTATTTTTACAATTATCCCCACACCACCACCATTTCCAGGCATTGTGATAGGCTAAGCTAACCTGCTGCAGGCTGTAGCCTTACATTTAATGAACAGGAATCCGAGACATAACATGCATTAGGTAAATTAGCTACTCTTGGCCTGAAAGAAATCCTTGAACTTTCAAAATGTAAACAAAATAAAAAAACCACATTGGTAACTTTGTCTCACTCATGAATATGTGTATTTGCACCAGTTCCTATTAATTACTACATCAATTTTCAGGATATTATACAACTTATACATGTACAAGAAACAGAAGAGATACAGCATCTGGTCAAATTACTGTATAATAACAAACAAGTCTTGGTGAGAAACTACAACTATTCTACAATAAGGGCTGTTGCCCCTGAAGTTACTGCACCAACCTCACTCACCATCACTGTTTACTGGACTGGCACTTTTCTCCACTTCTCCTTCCTTTCATTCTTACTTTCCCCCACCGTCTCCCTCCCGCTACTTCTTTCTGCCCAGTCCTCTGCCCTGATGCAGCAATCAAGGAAAAGTACTCATTTATCAGATCCGATGGCAGCAGGGAGTATATTGTACACTGGTAGGGGGACTTGGCTAGCATGAACACGTGGCTTTAGGCTTGTGCTGCGGTGGAAGGTCATTGTAATTAAGTCTTAGCTCACAGTGGTGGACTGTGCCTTTGAGGTTCAAATGTCTTTCCCCTCCATCCTCAAATGTCCTTTGCAACCCCATTTGCTTGTGAGATCATACAAAAACTCTTAGCAGCAAATATTAGGCTCTGTCTGTGAATATTGATTTATCTGTAGACCCAGATGGGTTGGGATGAGTTAGATTCTCCTAACTTCCTCGGTGATTACTTTGTGGAAATAGAATATTAGAGTTTCAGTGATTGCTGCAGATGGAAAACGCAGGACTTGACACTTAAAATTGCTAATCTAGAATCCTGAACTTACTGTAACTTCAATTACAGAACTCTAACTAAGAAAGAATAGAAGATGCCCTATTGATAAATTCTTTAATCTATGCCACCTCCCCCTGTTCTAAATATCTTTCTTTGCTGTCTCTTTTATCATTGTTTTTCAACTTGCAGTCTGAAAAGAAGCATGCTGTAAACAGCAACACCCCAGATCCAGCTTGTCCAACAATCATACGCTGCATTCAGTTAAATACCATCTAGAGCAATTAAACTGAATTAGGCCCATCTCTGATGCCACAGCTGGCCCAGATGTGGCCGCTGTCTGCCAGTCCCCACAGCCAGCGCTTTGTATGTGAATGAGATTGTTGTACAGTAATACAGTAGATCAAATGGTCAGCTAAATGAATGGCAGCTGTTTATCCTATTGGAAAGACTAGATTCCAGACAATAATGTTTCTGGATCTACTAAAAGTGAAATCAGTAACAAGCCAATAGTTGACCTCCAGAGGATAACACAGATGACAACCTATAGGAAAGATAAGAAACAGTGTGACAAAACCCATAGACCCACAGAAGACCTATGGGATTACAAAATAAACAGCTGTCTGCATAATCATAGCTATTAATGCAGTCCATTTATAGTGTAGTCTTCCTTGACCACAGTGATCACAGTGACTGGGGAGTTACTGCTCCCACAGGGAGGACAGAGACTACCAGATGATGCAGAGGCCCAGTTACAATACTCTGAAATAGAGCATGGGTCTTTCCAAACCCAGTCCATGCCCGAGAGTGTGGTGTCTGAACCCAGACCTGACGAGTTTATAGTATATGGTGTGCGAACACAACCTGAGCCATATGCAGCTGAGTTTGTACAGTGCGTTTCCCCTTATTAAACATTAACCAAAGCACACATGTGATGCTCCAGCCATCCAGCCTAAAGTTTGACCTTCCTGTCCAACCCTGACCCAAACATAATTTTGAAATTTCTGTCTGAACCCAACCCCAAGTTTGGCCTGGGACAAACAAGTAAAACCTTCTCCAATGCTAAAACATTCGGAAAATTTAAAAATTAATTTAAAAAAACAGTTTAGACCTGTTTGAACATATAAGCAACAAACTGAACTGGACTAAATATCACATAGACCAGTGAGACTATTGCTGTTTTCCCCTTGGAAACAATTTGTTTCAAACAGCAATAGAGGGTGTCTCTGGAAACTTTACTTTGTTGAAACTTTAACATATCAAAGAGAAGCTTTATGGAAAATGTTTGATCTTTGTGACATGATGAAAACAAGCATGCAACAATATACAAGGCTCTTCCACTTACATAACACAGCAGGATTATAACTTTTTCCTTTGCCTCAATATGCTCCTCACATGTCTGACAGTGGGATGAGCTGCATTCCAACTAGTGGTGTACTGTGGCGTATCTTTGAACAACCAAACAACTCAAGTGGAGTGCCTGTAGTCCTTTAAGCACTTTATCCTCAGAGCTTCATTGGGCAACAGACAAAAAAAATTACAAAAAAATATGCAAATGAACTCTTCAACACTTCTACATGCCATTCAAACCACCACAAAAAAGGCAGAGTACATTTAAAATGTTTTAGAATCCCAGACTCATGACTGCACTTCACAACTATGTGGAGGAAAAAAATAAGACAATGAAAGTGATAGCGAGAGTGTTAAAGAGATGTGGTCTTTTCTGAAGCTTCTTTGCATTGCGCTGGGGATTCTATGTCTCTTATCAACCTGTTTAGAGTGCATTAGCAGACACTGACATAGCCTCCCTCCCTCCTCATCGCTCTAGTTTTCTTGTTGTCAGGGAGAGTGTCCTGAGGCAGTAACAGCAACCATCAGCTCTCCTCCTCCTCCTACACCTCCTCTTCATGCAGGGATATGCCTGGGCCTAATTTTCCATTGGTAAGGCATGAAATCAAGAGAGAATGCCACACAACAAGCACTCTTATGAGGGAACACTTTGTCAGTTCACCCACCCATTCAAGCATACACACACTCTCATGTGCAAACACAAACATGTGCAGAGACACATCTGAACCTTTGAATAAATTATGACATCGAGATGATGCTAAGCTAAAGTGACAATTGGAAGACTTGATGAGCACACAAGTATGACTTTGAGAAATGTTTTTACAAATTTCATGGGTGCAGGTTCTCATTTTCAGACTTTATTTGCAATGCAAAGTATTTTGATCATAGTAGCTGGTTACAGTGTACATGTGCATGCTCAAACATATTGCATCAGAGATAGAAAAAAATCTAGAGACAATTAGGGTTGCTATACATCTTGAAAGGAAATAACCTACAAAAAGGATGATCATATGCATTAAAATTCCAGCAGTGCATTTGCATACAATGAAAAACTTGCCTTGACTGCTCTCTGGTCAGCATGTACACAAAATACACAGTGTATAGTTATCACACAGTGTTTGCACTTTCCTCGCCATGAGTAGTTCATTTACAAACCTAGACAGTCAGCTTACAGGGTGTAATTCCCCTATAAAAACAAGGTGTGATGTTTCTTGTTATTCAATGATGAATTACTTCTTTATTTTTTTTTGTAAACTGCAACAAAGCACAAACAACAAACGGAAATTAGCACAACACAGTTTCACTGCTCAACACAGGCTACCGAATCATACAGCTAGCAGTGCTAATAAGCTCATAACTACATTAGCTCCAACAAACCTCAACACAGTACGCTTCCTCCTCATAATATCTAGAGGACAACAAAACAATACTTACAGACGAATGGTGTCCAAGGCACAACGCTGAGAAGTAACAGATGTTCACAACACAAACCCTTGCAGGCTACCCATGTCTGACTTAACTTTACATCTTGTCTCTCAAGATTACTGCTGCCATATAACCTACAGGGGGCAGTGCTGCACGACTCACGATAAACAGTTCCAAATGTACTCAGAGGGCAGAACTCTCCCTGCCTTCTACAATATGATTATACCACTTAAACACACTAAAGCAGGTAAAAATACAACCTGCAAAATAAACTTTTTTCTTTTTTTTTTTTTTTACAGTCTCTCAGACAAAAGAACAATTATCTCTGCAATGGGTCTCAGAAACACTTTCATTGTCCCTTCTTGTACTGTCTTTACTTCAGCCTTGCGGACCTTGCTGAAGAATGTCTTGATGATACGTCCCACAGGCCAGTTATTTCTGTAAGCTTGACTGTCTTTCAGTAAAACAACATCTCCAACTTTGATGTCGGGCCTGTCCTGTGTCCACTTTCTCCTACTCTGAAGACTGACAAGATACTCTCCTATCCACCTCTTCCAGAACCTGTCTGCGAGACACTGAACTTGTTTCCATTGTTTGTATGGAGCTCCGTTGGGACAAAGTTGCCTGCAGGTGCTGAGAGAGCACTTGTTTTCTGAGTCAAAATCATCATTGGCGTAAGAACTGCTGGCATGTCTGGGTCTGTAGACACTGGCACCAGTGGTCTGGCATTCATTATCACCATTACCTCAGCCATCAAGGTACTCCAGGACTCGTCTGGCAATCCCTATGAGTCATTCCCATGAACCACCCATGTGTGAGGATTGTTTGGGATTTAATTCCCATGTACAGCCTGTTTCCTAAAGATAGTTGACCAGTGTAGCATCACTGTGGTCATTTTTCAGTTCTTTACAGGCACCAATAAAATTAGTGCCCCTGTCTGATCGGAGATGTTTTGCAGGTCCACGAACAGAGAAAAATCTTCTCAGTGCATTTATGAGGCTGGATGTGGGCATGGATTCAATAAGCTCAATGTGAACAGCTCTTGTTGACATGTACGTAAAAAGTACAGACCACCTTTTGCTGTTTGCACTGCCTCCTCTCATGCACCATGTTGTGATCATCTATGGGTCAAAGATGCTAAGGCCAACGTTGGCGAAAGTTGGGACTGGTGAGTCTGTCAACTGGCAAGTCTGCCATCTTCTGAATTTTTAAGGTCCCCCTGAGTCTACGACAGATGACGCATTTGTAGATAAATGAAATCAGTTGTTTGCCCCCGATTATCCACAATCCTGCCATTCTGATAGCTCCCTCTGTAATATGACACCCTTGGTGTGCAACCTTCTCATGACTTTATCTCACTAAGAGAATAGCAATGTGGTAAGTAGAATTGAGAGTGAGGGAATTATAAGTGGGTGCTTTTCTTCCCTCGTCACATTTGCAGGTGGCAGACAACCACCAACCCTAAGCAATCCATCCTCATCAGTGATGGGGTTGAGCTTTCTGAGGGAGCTTTATTTCGGGAATGTTTGTTTCATTTCAAGATGTCTGTATTCTTCTTTGAATGTTTCAAACTGCACAATGAGAATAATTACAGCTTTTGCTTGGGAGAGCTCACTTGGAGTACTTGTCTTACTGTAACACTTCCACCCATGACATCTGACCTGCTTTGAGGCTTTGAATGATGTTGCAACACGAATAAGTGACACTATGGTGCGACACAGGGTCATCCAATGAGAAAATCTTTCAAAGCGATGCGACTTCAACCATGACTGGGTCTCTAAGGTTTTGGTGGTGAAACTTGGCTGGCTGTATTTCCACATCTGTTTCAGGGTCTACTAAAGTGACGTTGCCAGATTGTGATGGCTCTGGGTTGAACTGTGTTAAGAAGGATGGCCCAAAAAGCCAGTTTGTGTGTTGAAGGTCAGAAGCATGTATAGGCCAGGTTGCATGGTCTGTGGAGTTGTTCTTCGTAGAGATGACGTGCCACTGCTCAGGCTCTGTAGATTTTCAAATGCGAGTCACTCAGTTGGTGACGTGTAAAACCTCCTGGTTTTGTTGTGTATGTAACCAAGGACTATCTTACTGTCAGTAAAGAATCAGGCAGCATCCAACCAAATGTCAAGTTCATCCCTAAGTAGTTCAAACAGTTCCACAACCAGAACAGCTACACATAACTCCAGCCGTGGAACAGAACAAACAGGCTGTGACAAAGTGGATGAGAACACTCCACTTGTCCCTAGGTTAAGTTATGTATGTTTCCTAATGCCTTAACCTGTGTGTTAAATGTTTGTATTTACTAGGTTCATCACTTCCTCATTTTGTATGCTCTCTGATGTCATTAAGGATGTCATAGGGTTGATTGGTACCAGGAGCTACTTAATCAGCTGAGATGAAGCAGCTGGTAGCATGGTAGTCTATGTGTAGTGGTGTGCACGTGCCTGTAAGTTGCGTTGCGTTATTTTGAGTTGAGTTTTCTTCAGTTATGTGAAGTTAAGCCATTTAGTTTGTTAATGATTTTGTTTGGCATGTGTGCTTTGCTGGCACTTGT
>NW_018128025.1:661853-663820 GCF_001952655.1 Monopterus albus | reverse complement strand
GGCAGGATAAGAAACGTAAAACAAGGAGACAAAGAAGGCGAGATAGAGTTCGGGGTACAAAAATCGCAGAGCAGGTATTAAAGCCGGCTGACCCCAAGTGTGATGTTATTCCTGGCAATATTGCTGAATTGCAAAAAGAAGATTTAACTTTGAGAGCATTGTTTGTCAAAAGTGTATCAGAGGCAACACCGGTGACAGAGGGAAATAAGGAGGTGTTTGTGGTGAAGGGAGACAGGCTGTATCGCCGTAGTCGGATCGGTGACCAGTTAGTAATTCCCCAATGCCTCAGGTCAACAATTCTTGAGTTGAGTCACTCTATTCCGTGGGCAGGACATTTAGGGCAGTCAAAAACATTTGCTAGGATGGTTCCTCGGTTTTATTGGCCCCAGCAGTATGCAGACACGGTGAAGTTCTGTCAGTCCTGTCCAGAATGTCAGTTAACGGCCCCATGTAGGAAAGGAGATAGGGCTCCTCTTATTAGTATGCCTATAATTGATACACCTTTTTCTCGCATTGCCATGGATATTGTGGGTCCATTAGAAAGGAGCAGCGCGGGCTATAGGTACATTCTTGTAGTTTGTGATTATGCGACCAGATATCCTGAAGCATTTCCTCTAAGGAAGATTAAGGCTCGTCAGATTGTAAACTGCCTTATTCAGTTATTCTCCAGAGTGGGTATTCCACAAGAGATTATTACAGATCAAGGCACTAACTTCACTTCAAGGCTTTTGAAGGATGTGTATAGTATGTTGGGCATTCAGGGAGTGAAGACTAGCCCCTACCATCCACAAACTGATGGCCTTGTTGAACGCTTTAACAAAACTCTTAAATCAATGCTGAGGAAGTTTGTCTCTGAGTCAGGGTCAGATTGGGACCAGTGGCTTCCATATTTGTTATTTGCATACAGGGAAGTCCCACAGGCATCAACTGGTTTTTCACCCTTTCAGTTGCTGTATGGACATGCAGTGAGGGGCCCGCTGGACGTGATAAAGGAAGCCTGGAAGAGTCCATTGCCACAACAGCAATGTAGTGAGCTTTCATATGTTTTGAAAATGAGAGATAAATTGGAGGAGTATCAAGAACTTGCACACAGTCATGTGGCCCAGGCCCAACTACGTCAGAAACGGTTTTACGACAAGGCTTCAAGAAGAAGAGTGTTTCGGGAGGGCCAGAAAGTCCTCTTGTTGTTGCCGACATCTACGAGTGGTCTTCTGGCTAAGTGGCAGGGCCCGTATGAAATAACAAGGAAAATGGGTCCAGTAACTTATGAACTTTTTCTGCCTGATCGACGAAAAACGCATCAAGTTTTTCATGTGAATTTACTAAAGGAGTGGATTAGCGAGGCAGAGCTGGCCACCACTTTACTGGCACGTATAGTGGTGGATGAGGAGGAGATGCAGGAGCAGTACCGCCCATCTGCAACTGAGACTCGTGAGTCTCCGGATCTTAGTCATCTTACAGCAGATCAACGAGAAGAGATACAAGATCATATGCCTGGAGGGATCTTCAGTTCAAAGCCGGGGTGCACAAACCTTACTATACATGAGATTCGACTGCTTGCTCCCACACAACAGCCCATTAGAGACACCACTTGTCGAGTCCCTGCAAGATTGGTGCCTGTACTGAAACAGGAGGTGGATGAAATGCTGGCTAATGGTATTATTGAGCCTTCTAGGAGTGAATGGTGCAGTCCTGTGGTGTTGGTTCCTAAGAAGGATGACCCCAAGCTAAGATTTTGTGTTAATTTCTCGAAATTGAATGCTGTGTCTGCTTTTGACCCCTATCCAATGCCGAGGGTGGAGGAACTGATCGAACGTTTAGGCAAGGCCAATTATCTGACAACTCTGGACTTGTGTAAAGGGTATTGGCAGGTGCCTTTGTCCAACTCTTCAAAGGATTTAACAACATTTCGGGTTCCCAGTGGCCTGTTCAGATTTCGAGTGATGCCATTCGGCTTGCATGGAGCA
>NW_018128025.1:658164-661723 GCF_001952655.1 Monopterus albus | reverse complement strand
TGTGACAAAGTGGATGAGAACACTCCACTTGTCCCTAGGTTAAGTTATGTATGTTTCCTAATGCCTTAACCTGTGTGTTAAATGTTTGTATTTACTAGGTTCATCACTTCCTCATTTTGTATGCTCTCTGATGTCATTAAGGATGTCATAGGGTTGATTGGTACCAGGAGCTACTTAATCAGCTGAGATGAAGCAGCTGGTAGCATGGTAGTCTAAGTGTAGTGGTGTGCACGTGCCTGTAAGTTGCGTTGCGTTATTTTGAGTTGAGTTTTCTTCAGTTATGTGAAGTTAAGCCATTTAGTTTGTTAATGATTTTGTTTGGCATGTGTGCTTTGCTGGCACTTGTGTAAAATAAATGATTGATTTGAGAAAACCTGAGATCTTGTTCGAGTCTGTCTCCTACATGCCTGGCCGCTGAGAGCCAACCTACCACACAGGCCGTGGTGCAAGATTTGATTTCCCCATAATGAATGCTACATAGCACTGACCTTTATCATTGGTGGCCCTTAAATAAGCTACGACCCCAATTGCCATTGTGGATGCATTCAAAAAGATGCACAGCTGTCTTCTCTGGGTAGATGACTGTGAGAATGGAACATAGCACCTTGGTATGTGAAGATGTTGGAGATCTTTTAGAGTTTTTCCATCTGTTCCATTTCTCTTCTTTCTCAAGAGGGAGTGGCTCATCCCAGTCATTTTTCTCAGATGAAAGTTCACGGAATAGAGCATTCCCTTGTATGGTTATAGGCACCACAAATTCCAGAGGGTCATACAGACTGTTTACAGTGGTCAAAACACCTCTCTTCAAGATGCTTCATTGCTTGTTCTCTGTTACTGGGAAGGAGCTGTCTGGGGAAGTGAAATGATAGTGGGGCCACCCAGCTGTTTCCGTTATCCTGATAAACATTTTCATTCATTATGTCAAGAAAAGCTCAATCATCCACTGAAAGTGCTGGCTTATCAGCCTCCTTTGTCCTGTCAGTAGATCCCAGCATGTCTACACAGCCACCGAGGTATGCATCTTGAGTGCAATGAGTCGGAGAAGAGCTGAGATGCGATGGCACGAGGTTGTGCATCTCCTTCACTAGTAGTTTGTTTGGGCATGGAGCACATATGGATGTATGATCATTACTGTGCAAATGCGTTCTCAGAACATTAACGCTTGCTGGCTTATGCGAGTCTCTAGGCAGGCTTCACCCACGATGACCCACCCTAGATCTAGACATTGCGCATACGGAGCACTGTGGGGTTTGTTAATTTGTTCACTCACTTTATGCACCTGAAGGATATCCCTTCCCTTCATGTAACATTCAATTAAAGTGGGCAGGGTGTTAGGGTGATTTTTATTTTTAAGTATAATAAATTTCACACTGGGGAATATCCGTTTACTAGTCTTCTCTTCTCAAATAAAAGAATTCACCCCACAAGGGGAAGTTGTGTTTTAACATCCACTGATTCAATCATGAGGTTTGTAGCTCTTTTACCAGCTGTTTGTTATCCCTGCACAGGTTTTTAATGTGTGTTAAGACTTTTACCCAGTTCTTTTATTGAAAGTGTAAGAAGTAAAGACAGGAGAGGACTGTATAAAATTAACAGGAAGTTTACTCAAAGTCTGGGCACAGGTGAAGTCTTACAGCGGTGGGATCAGAGAGACAGAGCTCACGCAGGAAATCCGTTCTCTGAAACCCGAGTTATGTTTTCTCATTACATTTATCTTCTTGGGCTAGGTCCACCCTTTTCAGGCGGCAACTTGATCAATGAACACTGAATAATGAGTTGTCTACGCTGCAGACCCCCTGTGTGTGTGATTTTATTGCAGGACAAAGCAGGACCTAGTGAGTATGCTAAACGGGCCAGGTAGTCATCTCAGGTTGTGGGCCCCCTGTCTCTGCAAGATACCACATGACAAAGCAGAACTTGGAATATGCTAAGCGGGTTTAGGTGAAGGTGCAAAACAGGCCAACAGGTCTTTGTTAAAGTGTAAAATAGACATCCTGTCTCTACAGAATTTGCAGCATGCAGTTCCAAAGTTTCACTCAGTAGAATACAGTAGTCATCAATACAGTTTTAATATGTATATGTAAAGCACGGAAAATACAGGTATGAAAAGTAACTAAAAGAAAATGAAGAACTGAAAAGTAACTAAAGGAAACTAAAGTTATGAAAAGTAACTAGAGCCTATAAGAATCAAATCTTACATGTGTATGGGTCAGATGGGGTTGTAATATTGAAAAGATGAAAAAACTCCGATTTGGCAAGTGAATTATTGCTCTGTTCATTGAGCACTGCATACATTTTCTTTGCTTTTTCTCTTTTTCCAACAGGATACACTATCATCACTGGGCTGATTTTGGAGCATGAGCGTTGAGTCTCTGCATTGCCACAAATCTCTGTGCATTTGGATGTGACTGGATTAAAGGTGGTTTCACTGACCTCCCCGCCATCATCTATTTCATGTTCTCGACTGCCTGTTGAAGTTGGAGGATGGCCAGGATGTAACGCCGAGATGTGTCTGTCACTATCACACTCCATGCACTTAATTGCCACCGTACAGTCTTTCGCTACATGTTCAGTTAACCCACGACACTTGTAACAAATTTGTTTCTCTTTCAAGAATAATTTTCACTCTTCAGTGGGTTTAGCTCTGAAGCTCCTACATTTTTTGAGGGGATGGGGCTTTTTATGGATGGGGCATTGCTTGTCAGGGCTCTGTTAGGTATTTTTAGTCAGATAGATATTGGATAGATACTTTATGTATTAGAAATGTTTAGTGGAGATAGGATGTCTAGTTAGACTGTTAAATGCTTAGGCATGCTTATGAGTTTCTACAGGGTACATCTGGTCAAGGATACCTAGAGAGAAGAGTTGATGACTGTCAGCAGACAGGGTGTTTAATATTATTATTATGACGTGTATAACTGTAGCTTCAGCCATAATATGTTCTTATGTTTAAGTACGGGGTACAACAGCTCTCTATGTTCTTTTCAGTAGAGGCAATTTGGACAGTTGAACACTCCTTCAGGACATGTGCTTTGTATATGTTTACTGAAACTCTGTTACCACTTCTTGTGTATTTTTCAGTTTTTAGGATCTGGTTACTGGGATGTATAAAGGCAAAGCTGGGGTCATTTCTCACTCTTGCCTGTTGTCTTACAAAACTGGAGAAGAAGCTAAAAGGGGGGAAGGCAACACTCAGTTCTTCTTTATATTTGAATGCTGCAAACCATTTCTCTTGTAAGCTGTAAGGTAACTTTTCCACAGTGGGATTTACACCACGAGCTGTGTCCAAATATGACAAGCCTGGCAGATATCCACCCAATTTTGCGCACTTTATTTCCTGAAGAATGTCACCCAGCTCTCTTAACTTGACATTGTCCTTATTGGAGAGTTTAGGAAAATCTTCAACCTTTTTCAGTAGTGCATGCTGTTGTACCCCGTACTTTTTACCATTGCTAACTCTGAGAGACGAGGCAGTCCAAGTAACTACAAAACAGTGCTGATTTATTCAAAGGATCACAGGTAAAATTAACATTACACGCTCAAGTATCTTGCACCTCCA
>NW_018128025.1:617018-657662 GCF_001952655.1 Monopterus albus | reverse complement strand
TTTTATCATTAAATCTAATTCTTCTCTGTCTGAAAGGCTTAGGTCTCTTATTGCATTTTGAAATGATGCTTTCCATGACCAGTAATTCTCAGGCCGGTCATCCAATTTTAGGAGACCTGCACTCAACATTTCTCAATGAATTAGATACTTCGTTATGTCTTGCACACCCTGAGGTTCAAATGACACAACCCTCAGAGGATAAAAGGGCTGATCTGCTGATCTTCAGGGGAATATGTTATGTTCAAATTCCTCCCTTTTTTGCTCCTCTTTGACTTCAACACCCCTTGTCTCTATGTCAGTGTTTTTCTTATCATGATGAGTTATTGCTTTGGTCAATTCACACATTTCCAGCTCCACCTTTTGGACATTTACGGGAGCAGTATCAAATGGGATTACTCTAGCGTGTGTTTCCAACTGCTGCTGTACATATTCAGATGTAAGTTGGGCTGAGCTGACTGGTAACTCTAACAGAGCTTCACCAAGTTCACTTTTATTAGATCTTTCGACTTCTTCATAGGCTGCAGCTTCAGCTGTGGCAGCTGCATTTGCTCTCTGGCTTTGTAACATATGGAGATTGGCTTCAAGGTCAGCTTTTTGTTTGATTATGCTGGCCTCTTTTTCTGCATATGCCAGTTGAGCATGGGCAGCATTGGCTGTAGCCCAAGCTTTTACTGCTAATGTTCTCAGCTTACAGGGTGTAATTCCCCAATAAAAACAAGGTGTGATGTTTCTTGTTATTCAATGACGGATTACTTCTTTGTTTTTTGTAAACTGCAAAAAAACACAAACAACAAACGGAAATTAGCACAACACAGTTTCACTGCTCAACACAGGCTACCGAATCATACAGCTAGCAGTGCTAATAAGCTCATAACTACATTAGCTCCAACAAACCTCAACACAGTACGCTTCCTCCTCATAATATCTAGAGGACAACAAAACAATACTTACAGACGAATGGTGTCCAAGGCACAACGCTGAGAAGTAAAAAATGTTCACAACACAAACCCTTGCAGGTGTCTGACTTAACTTAATCTTGTCTCTCAAGATTACTGCTGCCATATAACCTACAGGGGGCAGTGCTGCACGACTCACATGATAAACAGTTCCAAATGCACTCAGAGGGCAGAACAGTGTTACATACAGGAGTTGCATGCGCCATTATTACCTATCTTATTTTAAAGTGACCATGTATAATATTGATCATACATGCTTCATGTTACCAACCTAAGTTATCATAGGGGGGCGGCTGTGGCTCAGGAGGTAGAGCGGGTCGTCTCCTAACTGTAGGATTAGCAGGTCAATCTCCGGGTTGTCCAGTCAAAGTGTCCTTGAACCCCAGGTTGCTCCCGCTGATAACACCGGTGTATGAATGTGTGAGCATTTGTGAGTGTGAATGGGTGAATAGCCAAGTAGTGTGAAAGCACTTTGAGTGTGTTGTAATGCATAGAAAAGCGCTATACAAGACCACTTTCCATCATAGGTCATCACCGAAAGACTGAAACTAAGGTTGAAATTGCCTTATGCTACCTTTATGATTCCACCTACCAAAACTGAACACAACTCTGAAAAGATGTTCTGCTAAGATGTTCAATCCTTCATGTGAAGATCTATCTTTGCTGCAAAACATTACAACTATACTTGGGTGAAAATTCCACTGTGTGAAGGAATCCCTTATATGTGTGTATTATTATTATTATTATTTTAGCTTTGCACAGCCTGGGCTCACAGTTCACATATACTGTATTAGAGTATTCTGGTCTCCCCAGATCTCGTTTAAAACCAGTGTGGTTCTAAATTGAAAATGTATTTTTGCCTTTACTTTTCACCAAGTGTAAATGCAGTATGTAGTACAATTAAACATTCACACAAACAAAAAATGCTCTTCCAATATCATACTTTTTTCAACAAAATAGACCATGTAATACTTAGTCTTTGCTCCCAAGATAACAAACATGTAAATTAAATTTATGAAGCATTCCAGATATAAGTAATGACACAAAATGATAGTCATAATGGGCCAAAATCAAAATTTACTGCTCAAAGAGTGTCTTACTATACAGAAGGATTATCAGGTAGAGAATAATGAATAAGTGAGCAGGAAAGCTATTTCAGATGCCTCAAAGAGTGTCTTACTATACAGAAGGAGGAAAGCAGGAAAGCTATTTCAGATGCAGCTTGAGTCTCTGGCAGAGTGAGGTTTTCCTCCATATTTTGCGTGCCATGTCTCTATATGTCAACAATGCCTGTGTCATAAATGGATGATGTTGCTTGCAGTATCCAGACTATGGCCGGATTCATGTCCATACATAATAGAAACATGATCAGAAATGCCATATAGGGCCATATCAGTATATGGATACTGAGATTAGGTTTTAAATATCTAACCAGTGTTACCAAGTGACAGTAATGCAAGCTACTGGGACTGGATGCATTAAGTTTCTGTTGTAACCATGGGCAGAATAAGTATCTGTCTGAACTGCACAAGAAAAGCAAGACAATGACAGAAAAGCAGAAAAATAAGCTCCTTTGAGAAGGTTCCTGTGACTCGAGAGGGCCAACATTGTATTTTCAAAGACCATGCAGCCAAGCAGAAAAACTGAGTCAGCTACTAGGCAAAACTAAACTGTCCTATATCTCAGTTTTTCTGTTAGCTGAAAAATAACACAGTTGGTTATTAGGACAGTAACAGAGACAAACACTACAGAGATTGGGAACTCTTTCACTACTACATACACAAACAGAGAGAAGAAAAACATCTCACAATGCTGACTGACAAAGATGCCCTGCAATATAGATGATGAGAACAAAGCTCCCCATAACAAACTCCAGTCATATTGAGACAATTTCCTTTTCAATAATGAATTGCCATCAGCATCAGTACAGCCTCTGTGTATTGTGTGTGCCTGTGTGTGTATGTGTCTGTGTGCGTGTGTGTGTGAGACTAGAGGGGAAAAAAACATCTATCCTCAACGAGAACAAAACTTCTATATTTAATCTGTGCTGAGAACAAGTAGGCATGCAAAGTCAAAAACAAAATGGGGATGGCAAGCTGAGGCTTTCCATGGTATGCAAATCACACCCAGACCAACCAACCAGCTGCTGTGAGCTTATCCCCTACATCTTTGTGATTGACAGAATTTTTTAAATGTGTAGATTATAAATATTTATAATTGACTTAATATTGACTGCATTCTCTCTGTTTGGTTGAACTTGTATGAAGAAATGAAAAAACTAAGGGGCAGAAAAAGCTTTAATTTCTCAAAAAAAAAAAAAACCCAATCCGTCTGTAGCTCTGTCTTCACATAAATAACTCCCTGTGCACCCCACGTGTGTGTGAATGTTCAATAGCCTGTTTTCCTCACTGAGGATAATGAGTTACTTTTTGTAAGTTATCAGGGCTCCTTGAGAATTTAACAGTTCTCAGAGGGGTCAGCGCAGTCACCGTAAAGTCATGCTTGCCTCATAAGATATGACATTTGGAAACATGGGCCAGATCATCAGAAATTACCCCATTAAAAGCATCATGAGCCCAATCATTGTTGGGACAGAAGCCCAGTCTGGAGAAAGGGCAAATGTTTAGTGTGGTGTAGCAGCGGCAGAGCTTGCCCACTGTCATTCCTTCCTCATTTATCAGCTTATGTAAGAGATGCATGCTTGTGTACAAATACAAGTAGCCACTCACACTTGTACCCACTGACCTCAAACTACCCCACTGAGCATTTCAGCATCAATGTGCAGTTGTCAGTATAGGTGGCCCTCTTTCCTCTACGTCATTCTGTAACCCAGGTTAATTGCTGTTCATCCTGAGCACAAAAACCGACAGTAAAAATGACTTTCTGTATGATCCTTCAGTTTAATCGGTTACACTCCAAGACAAACCACATGAAGCAGAAGCAGTGAGTAATGCTGAGTTATGTTGTGTCCTGTCTACTATGTTGTCTCTCTGTTCTGGTTTTAAAGAAAAGCTGTGAGAGATCATGTGAGAATCACCAGGTAAAATATTTTATAACAGTCAAGGGTTGTGCTGTTTTGCTGCAGTGTGTGTTTTGTGAGTCATAGACCTGTTAATTTCCTATGTTTAATGTCATGGCATGTCACTAGAGGTCATGTGAGAATGTTTTTAGCTACACACCACTTAATCAACAGACACACACACATGTTGATTTGCTTCATGTTTTGACTACTGCTATGACCAGCTGCAAAGCTGGTAACAGAGACGTCTCGGTTGACGTTTCTGTGTAGTATGGGGCTAGCCCAACCGAGTGGATATAATGTATAGGCCTGGTGGGGTCAGGGGCTTTCATCTTACATCTGCCTGCGAGCAGTTTGGAGGTGCAAGATACCTGAGCGTGTAATGTTAATTTTACCTGTGATCCTTTGAATAAATCAGCACTGTTTTGTAGTTACTTGGACTGTCTTGTCTCTCAGAGTTAGCAATTGTAAGACGAACCATATCTTACACCAGAAAGAACTGTACTTGCAATCTGAAGCTTTAACTGAACATAAGTCTTTGTCCCGTTTTTGTTCTGAGCACTTGTTATAACTTTCTGCTTGTTTTGACTTAATACTTCACTTGGTATATAGCTTATTTTACAAATCAAAAATCATGTTCCACTGAAGATGACAAAGAAACAACTGCAAATAAAAAGTGCTAAGGTATCATCATACAGTCCAGTTTCAGAAGAAAAGCACAAGTGGAGGAAACACTGTGTCAGTGTAGAACCAGGATGGGCCCAACCTCTAAGAAATTGAAATAGCTTTTGGCCTTTGATTGAATTGCACTATGTGAGATCACTACACTGAATAAGCCCTTTCTGTGTCTCTGCCTAACTCTCTTTCAGCTCCACATCAAAAAGGCCATCGGCAGTAAAAAAGGCCAGCCAACACACCATGTGCTTCCATCTCATCCAAAAGTTTCCTCTACCCAGCATCCAGACATGGCTCTGCCCACTCTCATCAATTTTCCTCTTTGATTTCATCACTCACTAGAACTAAAGTGGCATTACAAAGTTTTATTTTTCAACAGACCAAGTTTTACAACTGAAACTATCTGAAAACCAGAAACTCCAAGTTCTTGATCAACTATAACAAAAGTCTCATTTTAAAATGCGGTGCCAAACAAATACATAGACAACATTTTTTTTACAATCTCAATAATGTGAACTGCCTTCAATCCAACAGAGCATTAGGATTTAAAGTGAGCATGAAACACAAACCCTTCAAGCAGATTAAATTTCAAATCAAGCAGGCCATGTAAATGATGTGGTGACAGGGGGCCCAGTGCAATTAGCATGCCAGGCTATTGTTAAAACAATTAGGCAAAACAGACGGCTAGAGCACCAGAGCTAAGTACAGAAAGGGAGGATGGATGAATATTTCCATACTGTTCTCCAGGACATGAGTGCGTGTGTGTTTGCGTGTACAACATGTCTGTGCCTGTACAGTTTCTTTGAGGTTGTTCTGCACTTGACTTGTTTGTGGTTTTCTCAGAGGGAATCAGAGGTTAATAGGAACTAGACTTTGTTTGCTGAAAGCCTAGCCTGTCATTTTGGATGGAGAGCAGGGTGAGGGGCAACAAATGCTACGTTCCTTGTAACAAAAACAACAACTACAAAAAAAAAAAAAAAAAAAGGAAACAGAAAAAAACACTGATATATTACTTGGGGGAATCACAAAAACATTTACTGGTAAACAAGCCCAGAGCAGTAACTGTGGGAACCTCTTTGGGGAATAAGCAGACACATTTGGGCAACTCTCTCAGGTGAAGCCATTACAAGCATTGTCGCCTTGTACACAAAGACATGGCAGAAACGACCACCAGGAGATGGGGAACGACATTCATTTGAGTGTAAATTACTCAAACAAGCATGTAGAGGAATGGCATTTAATACGTGTTTCCCAGTAGGAACAGTGGCGGATGCCTCTTATTCAAACAAGGAGTTATTTATGATATACAAACCCTACTAAATAATATACTGTACACAGCACAGCAAATTGTATATGATGAGACATGCCTTTTGGGATGCAAAGTAGGACAGCGACTCATCTGTCTCCAGCAACATGTGGAGAAATGTAGCAATAATAAGGAAGGGGACATAAAATGTTAAATTAAAATCAGAATCAGCTTTAATCGCCAAGTATGTTGAGCATACAAGAAATTTGTCAGCTCTTCTGGAGTTTGTGAATGTTTGATATCTTGCCCCTGGGAGTCAGATCTTATTATCCAGGGTTCACATCAGAAGAATCTGAATCAGAATCTGCTTTAATCGCCAAGTATGTTCAGCATGCAAGGAATCTGTCTCTGACACAGGCTCTCAGTGTGTTTTTATGCAACAGACAATAGACAACAGAAAAAAAGAATAGTACAATCAAAGGTAGGGGAAGTTTGGGAGAAGGAGGAGGCTGAACTTCCTGAGCTGGCACAGGAAGTACATCCTCTGCTGCACCTTCTTGGTGATGGTGCTGATCTTGGATGTCCACTTCAGGTCCTGGGAGATAATGGAGCTCAGGAACTTGAAGGACTCTACTGCTGATACAGTGCTGCTGAGTGTGTGTGTGTGTGTATGATTAAACCTGGTAGGTATCTCAATAAGAAATAAGGTTTTACACTATGGTTTTGACCTTATTTCAACTAATAAAATTAATACACCAGCCCTGTAATAAATGCCTATATTTGTGAACCTAATCTTCATTTTTTTTATTGGTCTTTCAGATGTACTTGTTTAAAACCATGGTCAATATTCAGACCGAAATTAGTGATGGTGTGCACATTTAACCACATTGTATCGAGAGGTATTTCTAATATTAGGAGTCTTTCTGTAGAATATTTTATGTTGAAAAACGTTTAAAGAAAAGTGATTTGAGAATGTTACACAGGAAGCATAAAACAACACAATGAAACTAACAATCTGCATTATCATCAGATTTTTCTGCACATAATGGAAGAGGGGGAGGTTAAATGATATGGTTAAAAAGGAAGTGATTCATGTTAGCATGCTAATATTTGCTGACTGAAAGTTTTGCTCTGTCTGTCTGTGTCTCGTGGCCCGTTAAACTTGGGATAACATGAATGTGCATGTGTTTTCCTGTCACATTTTCATGCCAGTAAAGGGTGAAACCTGTGAGAACAGCCAAACAAGAACCTAAACCAATAAATACAGTATATGTGTCAGTGGTTGCTTAGATACCATTTCCCTACCATGTGTTGAGGTGCAACCTAATTATAGAAGTAATGTGCATTAAGGCAAGGTAAATAATAAACTGTAACCGCTTCAAAAACACCAAAGACAAACTCAAAGAATAAAAAAAAATATACAAGCTTTTTTCATACAAGCTCAAAACAGCTATCAACATTTTAAATCTTTATGGAATTATTTAAACATCATCCATACGTAGTGTAATCACAGAAGCAGGATCACACAAAACTAATATCCTACTTTTTCATATTCATCACATATTTTAACAATGCATAATGATTCCCTAAAAGAAACATTTCCTTTAAAACAGGCCTAAAGTACACAGCTCAATAACCTGAAATTTCCAAAGACTACACTAATTAGTTCTTGTTCAAGTCACCATCATCAAGGTACTCTGTAGTACACCCTATCAAACTACAATATGTAGTGCCATATGGTAGCGCTTTAGAGCTTTGTGGGAATTACTTCATATAGACAGTCCAAGGCAGGTGAGGCAATGTTTTGGTTGCACTGTAGCATCCATATGCAGGGTTTATACTCAGAGGGAGACAGAAAGAGAAAAATGAGTCTTTCATGAAGAGACAGAGTCTACATGGGAAAGTGATCAAGAAGTAAGGTCAAACCTAAACAGATAGAAAGAAGCTATCACAAAAACATCCAAGGCTGAGCAGCACAATGAAGTCTGGCTTGTAGCCAAGTGAAACAATGACATGATATAGCTTTACCACTGTATCCTAGTAACACAAAACCCAAAGACAAAAAGCAATGAATGAATACAAATCATTCCCAGACTGGGTAATATTTTCCTCCACAACAGGAAAGATGACAGTGGTGAAGGATATTTCACACAAAGCTTGCTAACTTGTTTGATACCAACTTGTTATCAAGGATGCTAAGTTGTTAGCTGGTTTGATGGCATCAAGCAAAATTTTGGGAGCCCTGTGGTCCAACCAAGTGAAATTTTAGAAGACAACGAAGACCCCTTAAGGGTGCTGGTTCCACTACTTTAAAAAAAGGTGCTATGTTGCAGTAAATGTGAAAGACAAAGGAGAGATGATCAATTTAGAGGGAGACCTGACTGTTTTCAATCAACGTGTTTCAGCACAGGGCCTTCATATATTTGTGGGTTTATACAGAGTGTGTAAAAGAAAAGCCTATGTAGCCTTTATCACAAATAGGCTGACTCTGTAGGAGTTCATCATCATCATCAATTTTATTTATATAGCACATTTAAAGCAGCCAGAGCTGACCAAAGTGCTTAACACAATATCCACAAAAACCAATTAAAACAAAATAAAGCAAGCAACATTAAAACAACATCACACTTAAAACAAACCCCCATCATGAAACAAAGGCTCAACAAGACAGAAGCTCACACTGATTCGAACGCCAAACGGTACAGATGAGTCTTCAAATAAGTTTTAAAAGTGAACAACAAGGGGGCCTGCCTAATGTAAAGGGGCAATGCATTCCACAACTTAGGAGCCCCCACAGAGAAGGCTCTGTCCCCCCTAAGTCTCCGCCTAGCCCTCGGTGTCTCCAAGAGCAGCTGATCAGCTGATCTGAGACACCGAGAGGGGCTATAGGGATGCAGCAATTCTGTAAGATAAAGGGGGGCCAAAGCATTTAAAGACTTAAAAACAAATAAAAGAATCTTAAAATGAATTCTAAAACACACCGGCAACCAATGTAGAGAAGCCAAAATGGGTGTGATATGGTCCCTTTTGCGTCCTCCAACCAGTAGACGAGCAGCAGCATTTTGGACTCTCTGAAGGTGGGCAAGGGACGCCTGACTGAGCCCAGAATATAGCGCATTACAGTATTCCACACGAGACGTAATGAATGCATGTATTACCATCTCAAAATGCTGCTGCGAAAGAAGTTGTCAAGTCCTGTAGGACTTATTCTTCCTTTAGGTCCTCTTTATAGTAGATATTTGATTTCAACAAAGGCACAGCTGAACTGAACAATGTGAGCTAACATTCACATTACTAGCACCATGGATCTAGAACAGGGGCATCCAAACTATGGCCCGTGATCCATTTTTAATTGCCCGCACCAAACTCCAAAAATATACCAGAATATGGCCCGCACATGAAACCTGGCGGTATTGCATTTCTTGGTTTTAACTGTAGGTGGCCAACCCTCTATGGTTGGCAGACCTGGCGTTTTTAGTTGATCTCACTGAACACCTCAACACACTCAACACGAACCTACAAGGCAAAGACCAACTCATACCGCAGCTTCATGCGCACATGAAAGCATTCTGTGTGAAGCTCCGACTGTTTGAGGCACAGTTGTGCACCTTCAATGTCGCGCACTTCCCCACACTGTCCGAAATCAGATCTGCATTTCCAAAGGCCGATCTCTCTGATAAAAAGGAGAAATATGTGTCTGCGATCATATCTCTCATGACAGAATTTTCTCAGCGCTTCCAAGATTTTTCTGCCATTGAGAACGATATCAAGCTGTTTGCGACTCCCTTCATGATAAATGCAGAAGAAGTGGAAAGTGGAAGTCTGCAATTAGAACTTGTAGAAATGCAATGTGAAGATTCTCTGAAGAATCAACATCAGCTTCTCTCCTTACCTGACTTCTACTGGAGCTTGGAAGAAGCCAAGTTTCCTCTGATGAGTCACCATGCAAAAAGAATGATGAGTGTGTTCGGCTCAACATACATATGTGAACAAACATTTTCTCTGATGATGCTGAACAAAAGCAGAATGAGAACCAAAATGACCAACGACCATCTCTGTGATGTCCTTCGCATCTCAACCACAAAACTGACTTCAGACCTGCCAGCAATCCTACAGGCCAAAGCGCAACTTCATTGTTCCCACTGAGCGCAACCGTATTCCCCTGAGTTCAAAATATATTATACGTTCCATGTGTTATTAAGCCCTATTACTTAATAAATGTAATCATTTTATGTTGATAGCATTTTTACAACAAATATTAGTTGATCTGTTAACAATCCAAAATTATTTGCATAACAAGCTTGAAATATAATATATAATTTATTTTATATCCCCACCCCCTACCAGGCCTGTCAAGAAGGACCACCATCCAGAAGCAATCAGAGGCCGCTGTTTTGAGAATGAACTGCCAACCTTTTTTGTTCTAAAAAAAATCCCATTTATGAAAAGTAGTGTTGTAGGCTGATTGATTTAGTTTACTTAAATAAACCAGATGAGGCAATATGTACTTCACCTCGAGTGAGTGGCTCAGCTGTTTGTGTATTTTACCGCATATGGCCCTTGGTGAAAAAAGTTTGATCACTCCTGATCTAGAACATCCGAAATGAAATGGTGGAGCCTTTGTTAATTAATTAAAAACACCTGTGTTCTCCCTGCACTGACATGTCAAAATGTCAGCTGTTAAAAGTATCAAATGATAATCCAACAGATAAAATTGAAGCTAAGTAAAGAACAATATTTGAAAAGCTAATTTCAAAATGACTATGTGGTGTACATATTTCTATGCCTGTATGTTTGGATATAGAACCTTCAGTAAATATGTTAGTGTTACTTAGTTGCCTTTTCTCTGTGAAATAGTGACACGCTTTCTACAATTTTGTGTGAAAACCACAGAAGAACTGTTGATGAGGCATGACAAGAATCTTAAATCTTATGCAGCTCTCTCTTGATATCTACAAAATTTCTGGACACTGTGCACACAAATGCTGCACATGTTGAGATTTATGTCTATTTACACATGTAACACCCCCACAATGTCCAAAACCATCAAGTCATTACTGAGGATAGCATTGTGCTATTTGTCAGCCTGGCTGGATAATAGTTTAAAGCTATTTGTGGGCAACAATACAGTGTTGGTAAGTAGTGTAAATGGCCTCTACTGTGACATTCAGTTGGACTTTTAGCCTGAGAGTCCCATATGAGTATGTTAGCACCTTGGACACAGAAACATCCATAGTGGAGTGTAAACCAATAATGAACTAAGATCTTGGCAGGATTACCAAATGTTGTGGCTTCTGTGACTGTTTTATGACATGAGTATTCCATTTTAAAAAACAGTAGACTTCACTGAAATTAATTTAAATCATCAAAGCTCACTTTGAATGTACAATTTAGTGTGATACACCACAAACCTGAAAAATACAAAGTAATATATACATTCCAAAGGGTGACTGGTGAGTTTTGCAAACTTATACAAGACTTGTCTCAGGTACAGTCAAAGAGGAGAAAAGAGTGAATGTTTGCTTTCACTTGTCACTGGCAGCCATTTCCTAATTTCCAGACTATCATGAACAAGGCTTAGGCTTAGAAACAAAGGGCCCGCTAACAAAGCTTCCCATGGAGAATTGAATGTGGCCTTGGCTGCTATTTACATACAGATGCACTGGAAGGAATTTGCATAATGTTTTTTGTAGCTGTGTGCTCAGGGGAGCAGCATTGTAACATATTGGTGCCTAATGAACTCTGAAAAATTTGATTTTCCACAGAGTAAATTAAGAAATGCATTATAGCTGTTAAAGCAATCTTGGGGGAAATCGGAGCCTTCCTCTGCTAAACTACACTTGATAAGTAATAAATTACATGTTACACTTATTTGCTTTAATTCATGCTAATTTTGCCCAATTAATGTATCACTGTAGTTCTAAGGGCAGCCACTGGAGATTTAATTATTTACTGGATTTTGGGTGTATGCACTTGTGTTGTATTGTTGATATATGATTTATGTATGAATGCCTATGAATACCACAAAAGATTGAGTATTGTGTTGTTCTATAGTACATGTAGTTGCATTTGTTTCAGCAGGCTTCTACTATTCTTGTGCATTTATATACTGTAGGTGTGTGTGTATATCTGTTAGAATCAGAGCTAAATCCTATGTCTGCAGGGACTTTCTGACAATCTGTCTGTGGCTGCAGACTCTCAAGTCTCTCTTTCTCTTTTTCTGACTCTCTCTCTCTCATACATCTTCCCCTCCCAGCCCTTGCCAGCTGCAGTGTAGCAGGGTGAGTCATTGTTTACAGGCCTTTCACCCTACTGTCCTATCACCCTGTTCTGACGTTACTTTTCCATTTAATCACAGCCCCAGCCTGTGGTGACATGACATCAGGCCTGGCTTTGCGTTTCCTCTTTGAGCTGTTTCCTGGCCGGACTGCTTTTGGCCACATGAGAATCTGAATGTAACTGGCTGCAGCTTTTCACCACTACAACTTATGTTTTAGGCATCCAGGTGATGTTTATACTGCATAGAAAAATCCTTCTAATGCACAAGCACAGGAGAAAGTTGGAGATTTATGTGACATTTTGACATCTGTTGCCACTGCTCATTTGGCTACACGTTTCACTTGACACAGGTGCATAATCAAAAATCACACATTTGTACATATGATGATACATGGAAAAAGATGTATTTAGGGGAAGTACAAAAGAAAAACTGTGACACTTGGCCCTTCTTTGAACTGTCAAATTATTTAAGTACAAACACAAATGTATACACACACACACACACACACACACACACACACACACACACACTTCACTGAAAGAGAAAAAAAAACATCTTGGCAGCATTTGGCAAAAGTGCTGGAAATATTTACTCTTGAATTTGCTTTTTGTTTCACCAGGCTGTAGAAGAGAATAGGCATCTGCCTCCCTCCTCAAGATATTTCTCCGGTAATAGTAAAACACTGAACAACTATCCATTTATCCTGAACCGGGTCACGGGGGCAGCAGTCTAACCAAAGATGCCCAGACTTCCCTCTCCCTAGACACTTCCTACACTTCCTGCAGCTCCTCCGGGGGGGATGCCGAGACGTTCCCAAGCCAGCCGAGAAACACAGTCCGCTCCTCACCCTATCTCTAAGGGAGCTCCCCGCCACCCTGCGGAGAAAGCTCATTTCAGCCGCCTGTATCCGGGATCTTGCCCTTTCGGTCATGACCCAAAGCTCATGACCATAGGTGAGAGTCGGAATGTAGATCAACTGGTAAATCGAGAGCTTTGCCTTGCAGCCCAGCTCCTTCTTCACCACGACGGACCGGTACCTCAACCGCATTACTGCAGAAGCTGCACCGATCCACCTGTCAATCTCCTGTTCCATCCTTCCCTCACTCGTGAACAAGACCCCAGGATACTAAAACTCTGCCACTCGAGGCAGGAACTCTCCACCAACCCGAAGGGAACAAGCCACCCTTTTCCAACTGAGAACCATGGCCTCAGACTTGGAGGTGCTGATTCTCACCCCAGCCGCTTCACACTCGGCTGCAAACCGCCCCAGTGCACACTGAAGGTCCTGGCTTGATGGTGCCAACAGGTCAACATCATCTGCAAAAAGCAGAGACGAGATACTGTGGTCCCCAAACAAGACTCCCTCCTGCCCCTGGCTGTGCCTAGAAATTCTGTCCATAAAAATGATGCACAGAACCGGTGACAAGGGGCAGCCCTGCAGGAGGCCAACATGCACCGGAAACAAGTCTGACTTACTGCCATCCGACAATGTCCTCAGTTGAGGTCAACAGCTGCCCACCTCCACTATAAACAGTTTTGGCAGGACACTGGTTCCCCCTCCTGAGGCACCGGACGGTTTGCCAGAATTTCTTGGAGGCTGACCAATAGTCCCTCTCCATGGCCTCACTGAACTCCTCCCAGGCCCAAGTTTTTGCCTCCACAACCACCCGGGCTGCAGTCTGCTTGGCTTGCCGGTACTCGTCAGCTGTCTCAGGTGCCCCACGAGCCAACCAGGCTTGAAAGGACTCCTTCAACTTGACGGCATCCCTTACCTCCAGTGTCCACCACTGGGTTTGGGGATTGCCGCCACGACAGGCACCGGAGACCTTATGGCCACAGCTCTGAACGGCCGCATCTACAATGGAGGCAGAGAACATAATTATCTATGAATGTAATTATATAGAATGTTAACAATCTGTAATAATTCTGTAGTATATTAATTGTGTGGTGTAGAGGATAATTATTTATGTAGAGATATTGCTTAGGACTTAAAAGTTGTAAGATGATGTCATGGGGTAGGACTAGATAAGTCTAACTTCTTCCTACTCCGTTGAAGCATGTACTAGGTATAAGTAAATTGATATTGGATTATTATTGTTGGATATGTGTGAAATTACATGTGTTGACATATCAACTGTTTTACACGCTTGAATGAATAAATCAAATCAAACATGGTCCACTCGGACTCAATGTCTCCAACCTCCCCCGGGATCTGGTCAAACCTCTGCCAGAGGTGGGAGATGAAAATCTCTCTGACAGGGGATTCTGCTAAACATTCCCAACAGACCCTCACAATATGTCTGCCGAGTCTGTCCAGCTTCCTCCCCTGCCATCGGATCCAGCTCACCACCAGGTTGAAGTCCCCCAGTAGACCAACAACAGTCGACAATGACAGTCCCCAATCGGAGCATTTTCCAACACCCTTCCCAGAGACTCCAAGAAGGCCGGGTACTCTGCACTGCCATTTGGCCCATAGGCACAAATGACAGTGAGAGACCTATCCATGACACAAAGGCGCAGGGAAACGACCCTGTGTCCAGAGATCGGGTGGTCAGGGCCCTTGCCTTCGACTGCTGCCTGATCCACTGAGCACCAGCCCCTTACGGAACCCCTTGCAGGTGGTGGGCCCACGGGAGGCCCTGAGGCACTGAACAACTAATTTAAAATAAGTTCAGCCAGAGAACATAATACAACTATGTGCAAAGTTCAGGTTATACTAAGAAGATCTGTAAGAATACCTGTAGAAAAACAACAAAATTGACACAATGGCCTGGTTTGTAATCAGCCTTCTGTTAAACCTAGCAGGAATTAGAAGGCGTTACAGCTACTTTGTTTCTCTCCTCTTCAAGTACTCCCTCTACCCCTGCACTCACTTCTGAGGCATTCTGTAAGTATCCACCCTCATCACAGCAATATTAAAAAGCTTAGCTACTGATGGCTTTTCAAGTAAATTAGAGAAAACAAAATCTCTCAGATTAGTCAATTAAGCAGCACATTAGTCTGAGACTTAATTAAAAGATAGCAGGGCATACAGTCTTTAAGGATATAGAGAGGCGACAGGAGTGTTTAAACAGCAGATTGAACAAATGTCACTTATTAAAAACCTGACTGAGAGTCACTTGACACCTCACATATCCCCTGTACCTTGAGCTACATAACAGTGTCAGCTCCCTGGGTTCCTGCTATGCAAATCTTGGAAATGAAGCAAAGAGAGGAAGTGCACTCGTCATACAACATCCCTGCCTGGAACGCCAAGATGCCCTCCTACAATCAGCAGCTTAGCAACTACAGCAACCAGACCGGAAACATAACATTTACTATTTCACTTTCCGCCAACTACACCACTTCTGAATAGTGACTATCAATGTCTTTGAAGGCAGAAGGGAAATTAAACTTGCCAAAAAATACATTCAAATCAGGTTTAAGATGCATGTGGTGCTTTAACACAGTGAGTGTGTTAGTGAGTTTGGCTCCAAAGAAAATTTATTCTCACGAACACAAACCCCCTTCTGAGATAATATGTGTCAGTGTGCATGCTTAGTGTCAACCTCTCTTTGAAAGGCATCCTTAATTAAACCTTTTGTTCTTCCAAAATAACAAGAAAAAAAAAAGTAGAGCCAGGCAGGCAAAAGGCAGTTATTGTGTCAGAGTGCTGAGACTGAAGAGCAAGGTACACTAAAACATCACAGTTCACTGCTCGTGTTGCCATCTCAGCATCACTTTCTATCTGGCACAATGCGACAGCTGACAGCTCACACCCAAGAATTATCACGCTAAACTGAATTATTTCTGCCACATGCTAATTTATTAACAACCTGTGCATGCTCTAATGTAGCCTGCATTTGCATATACATTTTTAACCTGCAAGCTCAATCATCTTGAATATTCTTTCGGGGGATGAAAATATTTCAAACCACCGTTTTTGTTGCACTGCGTTTGAATTTTGAAGAATGGGATGAGGAAAAAAGGAAGAAAGACAAAACTCACATATGTCCACAGGGCACATATTCTTTAAGGGCAGATATCTGCACTTCATCACCTTGCAACATATGAGATGTGGCATCTCCAATCTGAAACCTCCTCCTCACTCATGCTGTGCCTTGCGTGCTCTCTTGTGCTTCTCAGAGAAGCACATATGACTGCTTTCAGATGACTTCAAATACCAGAAGCTGGCTTGTTTAGATGGCTCCCCAGGACTTTTCTGTCAAAGAAGTGCAAACTATTATTAAGAGTATTAGTAAGCATAAATTCATATTTGACTTCAGTACACTAGATGGAATCTGTAACCGAATATACACACATACTGTATGTCTTATGGAAAACATCTGTAAACCAACACTAGTTTAAATGTTTGTTTATTTCAAAGTTATAATATATTATGCACATAATGCAAAAGCGAGGACCACAGAGTAAGACAGAGATGAGATACACATTTACACAACAGGTATGTTCTAACAAAGTATCATAACAATGTCAAGTTTCACCTGGCAGACAATGAAGACAAAGAAAACATGTATCTGGGGAAAAATGTATCAAGCTGACACCTTCCACCTAAACAATCGCCTTTACTTGGACCAGATGCAACAAACATGCCAAAGAAATTTTCCACCTAGCTAACCTGCTCAAAGTTTGCCTGCTGTGTCCTAAATGTATATTAGTGTACAATTTTGAAAACAGGCATGCTTATTATATTCATCATTTTTGTGCATTTAATGGGCAGTAAATTGAATTTCTTAACTATAAAATTCTCATTAAAACAAGTAATACCAAGTCCAACTTTTTTTTCTTTTTACTGGAACTATTTTCGTCTAAAAAGTTTATCCTATGAAAACTTTGAACTAATTGTTATGTAACTTTTCTATTCAGTGAGACCCACAAGCAAAAGCCCAGTCACACTCGCTATGCAGTAGGGTAAAGAATTATTTGATGCCCTGCTGATTTTGTAGGCTTGCCCAGTTACAAAGAAATGAAGGGTCTAACATTTTTATCATAGGTTTATTCTAAAGGATAGAGACAGAATATCAACAAAAAACTTTGAGTTGCCAAGCAACAGCCAAGAAACCTTAAGAATTTAGAGTATCTATAAAGACGTGGACAAAATCCCTCCTGAGATGTGCACAAACCTGGTGACCAGCTACAAGAAACATCTTACCTCTGTGCTTGCCAACAAGGGTTTCTCCACCAAGTACTAAGTCATGTTTTGCTTGGGAATGAAATACTTATTTTACTCACTGAAAAGCAACTCAGTTTATAACATTTGTATTGTGCTTGTTTGGGATTTTTTGTTGATATTCTGTATCAAATCATTCTTTTCCCCATTCTATTGTTGTGGATACAGAAATTACAGAAAGAGCTATCGCAACTCAAAACCTGGTTAAATAAAATCAATTATAGTGCAAGTATGGCAAGGTACGTTTTTTTTTTTCAATTTGGAAGTACAGTACTACCCTTTAAAGGTTACGTAAAAAGCACAAAAAACATAACTTGTACATAATAATGACATGCATGAAATAGGGCTGCAATTAACCTGACAGACCAACCTGACAAACCCTTTACACGAGTTAATTTACACTTCATGAAATTCTCTTCCAGGTGAGGATGCGAGCAGGTGTTGCTGATGTACACCTGTAAAACTTTCCCCATATAACAAGTTCCCCGCAGCATGTGTACAAACACTCTGCTGCTGTCTACCCTTCCTTTAATTTGCGCTGTGCACTATGCATCCTCACAACCAAAACTGTCACCACGGCAGTTTTAATGAACAGTATGTAAATAATGATGCAACATGAGATTTGTTTATTTGTAGCAGATGAAACAATTAAGGATGCCTGACAGGCCAATAAACACACCGAGCCAAGGCACCTAGTACTATGGGGGTTAATGCTGTTGTGATGTTGTTTTTGGTGGTTTGTAGAAACAACACTAACAATTGCGTCAATGTTTATAGGTGTACTGTAAAGCAGAGAAACTATTTAACAGATGTGACAAATAAGTTTATTTGTAAAATGAATATAGAAAAAAAACTTGTGTGTACATGTTGGTTTTATCTTGTTATTGCTTGTTGTTACAAAGCATGTTAGAGCCAGCAGATCTGTGTGTGAATGTGTGTGAGGCTTTGCCTGTCAGTCATGTTAACTCAATGTGAAGAGGCTGCACCAAGCGGAAAGTTGAGTCCTATATATTTGCCACAATGGCTGGTGTTATTAAAACCTTGATCCGTGTTTTCTTTCTGCATGGAGGGAGGTAAGATACTAGATGCTCCTTCTCTTGTCTCTCTCTCTCTCTCTCTCTGCTGCGTGTCTGGACAGGGTGGCTTGGCTGAGTTGGGCAAACAAGACACATATACATAGATCTCAGCTCTGTAAACATCCCTATTTAAAACTGCCATGAGAGGTTTTCTATTTGTGCTCACGTTTAGGCTCAATTGAACACCGTAAAAATTAATATGAGTTGTCACATTTGATCACAAAAGAAACAAACAGCATAATTTTCAGTATGAAAAAAAGTACTCAACCTTACCTGCCATTTCATGAACTGATTCACTTGGCAGTGCTAGAAATGACAAGAAACTATTGAATGAAACCCAAATTGCAAAAGACAGCTTTATTTTCAAAGCAAATATCTTTCTAAATAACACACTGGGGTGTTTCGTAAATCTGCACAACATAAATTGAGCAGCTGATTTTATCATAAATAAATCCTGCTGTGTATGTGGTTGTAAATACGCAGACGAACTTCAAGTGAACGAGCACGCCTGCCAAACAGCCTGCCAATCACCCATGAGATCCACATGACTAGAGACCAGCAGAGCTCTCATTCATTTAAGAGATGTTAAAACAAACAATCAAAAGTGCTGCTTGGGAGACCACAACATGTTCACATCAGCAATTGACATGTAGCAATGTTGACATCTAATTTATAGCTCAAGGAGCACGTACAAGCAAATAAACAGGCATCCCTGGTCTAGACGTCCCTCTCAATTTGCCTCTCCTATGGTCCACTGCCTTTCAGATGGCGTGGCGGAAGGAAAATAGAAAAGTTGAGAGTGCGCAACTTTAAGCTGATGTCTTATTTACAGGTCCAGTCTCTCTGAAAACCCATGTAAAACATAAACCTCCCTGAACACAAGCACACAAACACACCACAAAAACTGAAACCTCGACAAAAGTATTCCACTTGCATGTGCAGTTTAAGATGCGTCAACATGTGAACTGGGGGGATGCAAGGAAGGAAGGGATGTTTTCTACAATGACAAGGAAGAAAAGATGATCTGAAAACATCCATGTCTCTCCTCTCCTTCATTCCAGTCAGATTCTCTCAGGCAGATGTTGTCAGCATCACCTTCATGGAGCAGAAACTTTGAACTGCACCGTGCACCATCCAGGGGTTTTCAAGCTGCAGTCTCATGATCTTGCTAAAAGCCACAAGATACTTTTGCATCGCCATGGTAATACCTTCAGGTAACAAGGAGATTAGAAGCAATGAAAGACCCGTGTACCACAGCAAGCCTTTAGCAAAAGGCTTTACCAAAATATTTAAGGTAGGAGTACAATCACACATTGTTACTCTAAGAAGAAATAGGTACAAAGATTACAAGTCTTTTGCTTGGAAATCATTTACATTTAATTGCTGAGACTGTTCTAAGACTGATTTAATTTCTGAATAATGTTTTTTTTTTTTATAAAAAGTCAAAATTTTAACAGACGTGCCACACTTTCTGCTCACTCAAAATAAACAAAAAAATCTTAGCATTCTGTCACTGTTAATGCAACTTTTAGACAATTTTCTTATTGGCACCCACATCAATTATTTGTGCAAAAGAAATGACAAGCAAACAAAAAACATGTGGCTTCTTTGGCCCCTTGTCAAAGTCAATTAGTCTCCTCAGGTAATGACCCTATTTGCATTGTAAACCAGGCCCTTGTGTGAGAGGGCTAATGGGGCCACTACCTGAGAAGATTAATTGAAAGTGACATTACTTGAACTCTCCATTTTTTTTCTTGCACAGCCCTCTGAAAGATTGTCTCATCTTATTTTAATGTCATACCACATGTCTAAACAGCGAGGTCATCTTTTCAAACTTTGACATGAGTGAGGAGGGGGGGGAAAGGACATGGTGATGTGTTTGAATAATGTCTGTGTTGTCCGCGCTGCTTTTTCCTTGGGCTCAAAACTTTATACACACACACACAGATCACAACAAAACAGTACACTCCTGTGCAATATCACTAATATGTATTATTTGTAGGGTATTTGCTTTTAATATTATACATCAAGATCTAATAGATTAGTTAGACTACACTGAAAATACAAGCCCCCAAATACAACTTCAAAGCAAAAACGTGAACAAAGAACACCACAGCGTTCTCAGGTTTGGCCGGATTTGTGTCTGTTGCAGCATGGCTCCACATGGGAAGAAACCATATTGTGAGATTTCATAAAGACAGGACAGGGTACAAGAGCATCACAGCTAGTCTACATAACTCCAAACACAGTTCCAGCAGTGGCTAGGAGCTACAGCAGTAACCACATTACCAATAACCGAAGGAGCAGGGGACATGCTCAAAAAAAAAAAGCCATGCACAATTCACTATATATACAACCTTGCACTGAAAATGCTTCTGATTTGGCACAAGGATTATCTGTGGAAATCGGCATTTCAGTGATTGATTAGACAAAGGAAGGACATTGTATGAATTCAACTTTACAAGTGGCATCCAAGAAGAAAGCTATTGTTCAGAAAATGGCATAAAACTGAGATAAAATTTTGCCAAAGAGCACAGAAGGACAGAAAGAAGCCTGATGAATGCAGGCAGCACAATCTTTGGTCAGGAAAAACAAAATACACACAGCAAGTGCATATTGCAGGCAGTGAAACATGGAGGTGGGAGTGTGTGGATACAAGGCTGCAAGAGTGCAAATGACAGTAGATGGTAGTTTGCATACTGTACTAGTACACCCAAATACTGAATCAAAAGATGACCTTGCTGCAAAAAGACAATGATAACAGGCGTACTGCAAAAAATTTTAAATCAATTCAAGTAGAAACAAGTGAAAACTAGGACCTGTAAGGATGTTCCTTGACTTGATTCCTACAGAACATCTATGGATTATTTTACAGTGGAAGGTACAACAACAGGATGCTCCAGCAAGGATAAGCTGCATCGCACTAAAGATTTGGGCAAGACTGGTATCATCCCTGCCCAGAAGGATCACAGCTAATAAAATACAAAAAAATAAATACATTTTACTATTTGAATTGAATCTCACTAATGAAGTATGTGTACTGACTTTTGTTGGCTCCTAAATATGCACATGTCATTACAGTTTAATTAGTCAAACATTTGCTTTTCACATTAATTGCCTTCATTCTTTACTCTAAAAAACTGTATTCAAAGAACAGGATTTGTAGTCACTTAACGCTTTGGTGATCCTGTCCAAGGTTGAATGGACTTTTGTGGTATCATGAAAATGCTAAACAGTGATTTAACAACTTAGGCCCACATGTACTTTTAATATTAAACTTCTGGAAAATCACAAACAATATGATGTTTACAGTGCATTATAACACAATGTAACAATGCATGCATTTTTCTGATGTATTCAGGATGCAAAATGTGCACACAGTAACAATTATTGTATCTGTATGATTATCTTTAATGGCACAACACAATATTATGAATATATAAACATGAATCAGCTCAATGCTAACAGCCAGTTAATGATGGCTATTATTGATCCTATGGATTGACAGAAGACTGAGGGGGAGCACATAGGCACATTTTCTTTTTTGACAAAAGGAAGCACTGATGTTGCAAAAGGGATAAACAGATGACAGTGTCACAGATTACTGCCACAGCCTCTTGTCCTATCTAATTAGTCTTATGTGTATTTATATTGTTATAATCTGATCAGTATACAAGTCTCAGGCCTACTTTCAGTATGAAAATAAAGGAAACACAACACCATTAATGTACCCATCTGTTCTTTTTTCTCCTATAAATCAAAAGCAGAAAGTCATTTGTTCTCATGGCTGAGGGCAGGCGGCTTTCATTTTCTGAAAGAAAGAGTTACGTCCCACCCAAATGAGTGGGAAGAAGGGACGGATGGATGGATGGATGAATACACAGCTAGTCAGAAGAGATGGCCACTGCCACACTCTAATTTATTTAATAATGTAAGAGAAATGACCTTGAGATGAGTGAAGTGCTGAATTTCTCCTCAGACGGCAAACAGAAACAATGAAGCCATCCTAATTGTGACATTACAATCTAGCACCCAGTGAGCGATCAGAGGGGGATTGATTAGAGGGGTGGAAAGGTGGACGACTTTGTGAAAAGGTCATTGCACACTCTACCTGGAGTTTTTAATATTTTCAACCCTCCACCTCCTCTCTGAATATGGAATAAAGTGAAAGAAAGAAAGAAAAAGTACAACTCCTGTGTGATTACAGACTTTCTGGAAAGTGATATTTTCCCTAACGCATTAGTGAAATAAGATGGTAATTTCCTGGGGCCAGGGTGTAGCCAGGCAGAAAATGATAAAAGGAAATAAAGATGGAATGAATAGGAGGATTCTTCCTTTCTCCTCTTCCAGCAGTGGGGCTAACGTGGAGGTTAATTGAGAGGTTAACAGGGGGTTGTGTCAGCTGAAGGTCAGACTGCTCTTCCAGACAGCAGGGGGTCCCTGCTCCCTGATGACCTCTGAGTGTTGTTGGCCATGTTTCCATGTTCGTGCTGATGCTACTGCCAGGTGAGCAACTTCTCTAATAGACAAAGGACCAGAAGAGCGGGACTGTGTAATGGACACACACACACATGAAAAGTTACAGATGTGGTCATGATGAAACTCAGTTTAGTTCCAGCTGCACTGCTGCCCCATCCACAAAAGGAAAAACAAGAAATACACTCCAGTATTTAGTACACACATCTCCCAGCGGAGACCTCACAAGTCTGACTTAATTCAAGATTGTAATGTCTGCAACTATTTACTGCAATAACCATGCACAACGAGAAATGTCCACCAGGACTGGAGACACCGATTATAAAAGGAAAAAAATTTGTATGGACATAACATACATTAATAAAAGCTATTCAGTTTATGATCATATATCGTGAAAAAAATGACGAGATATCCTCAAATGCCAGAAGCTGAGTGCAAGAAATGCCTCTGCACCACAAAAATGTTTAGCAGTAACTGACTGATTGTGTCAGAATTGATTCATAAACTAATTGTTGAAGCTCCATTTGATATAACCTTTTTCCAGATGTTAGTATAAACTTCTTGTCTGCTGAATATGTAACAATTGCTGATTGCTTAGAAATTAAATATACAAAATTGCAATAAGTCACTGTTTAGTAAGGTAAGTATACATGAAGAAAAAAAAAAGCTTAAGTCTTATATAGGATTTTTAACACTATGTAGTACAAAATCTTCCACAATCCTTCAAACAAAATGTTGCATGTCAAAATAGAAATTAAACTGTATGTCAAACAATATACAAGACTCCACATTCAAAGAGGAGAGAGGCCTCTTATTCACATTACTACAGTGGACTAAGAGGAGTTTGCTAGTCTAACAACTGGAACATGATGGGAAAAAATGGACAAAATGTGTAATTAAAAACCAAGTACAAAACAGTCATTTTTTGGTCATGTTTTATTTAAAAAAAAAAAACAGTTCTCCTTGAGACTGAAGACAATATACAAACCTAATAAAATGAGTTGTGAACTCCAAGTCAAGGTCCGCATCAAGATGAAAAGGTGCAAAATAAACACTTTTGAACTACTACATGTATATCTTTTCTTCTGTATACATACTTCACATTATAGTGTTCTCTTGGCACTTTTTGGTCCATGAAAAACCTGTGGCTTGAGTTCATCATAAACATGAAAATGAGGTTTACTTTCTGCTCCATCTGTTGCAGAGGTACACATCCAGCCTTAATATACATGATGACAGCGCACCATTAAGATAAGCTGTACACAACAGCACGTCATCTTTGTTGGCATTAGGAAGGGGCTTTGTTTTGTTACCATTTAGCAAGCAGAGCTAATGAGGGCCAGCATTAAGTATTTCCACTTAAAAACATCAAAGTGGGTCTCCAAGGCAAGAAAATGACTCTACTAGTGATTCACCACAATCCTCATCTCAAGATGTACAGAATTAATTAAGAAAAAAAGAAAAACTGTCTTTACCCTGCATTAGTTTACCATTTCAACATGACAGCTCATGATTCCTTTTTTCCATATTGTTAGTCACTGAGCTGGATACCCAAAAACTGCTTATGTGGCAACCAGTTTTTAATTCCTTAGCACATCCCTCATTAACAGAGTGCAGTTCAATTGGTCATAATAAACATTAGAGGAAGACTCTTATGGAAAATGGACAAACTGTACATACTATTTATCGTAATGTTATAAGAAAAAAAACAAACAAACAGTGAGCTGGTCAGAACCTTTTAT
Organism: Monopterus albus; assembly: GCF_001952655.1. Taxonomy (NCBI): domain Eukaryota; kingdom Metazoa; phylum Chordata; class Actinopteri; order Synbranchiformes; family Synbranchidae; genus Monopterus; species Monopterus albus. The sequence continues at coordinate 633,022 of NW_018128025.1, read as the reverse complement.
ATTTAAAAATCTCAGAATCTGCACAGTATTTCCAGTAAAGCTAACGCTTCAACTAGTGCCAAATCTGGAGGTATGAGGTGAGGTTCTTCAGGATCAAAATGTTTTCAGACATTCCAGTACTTTGTAAGATTTAGCAAAAGACTCTGAGCTCATCAGAAAGTGTGCAGTTTTTTTTCCTGAAATAATAAGGCATCAATTTTAAAAAAAAATGACAAAAAATGAAAACATTTTGTCCCTACAACTTTACCTTAAGTGTCAGAAAGTAGATGATAAAACATCCTGATTCACTTTTGATATTTCACCAGCTTCAACTGTTCTATCGCTACAGTAGATTATGTGTAGAAAGTCTGTGCTACAAGGATACAGTAAGCAGCTAAGAACATATTAAGTGTCACAAACTTTTTACAGTGTCATACAGCACTAAGACTGCAACCTCAGTTTCATAAAAAACAAGTTTTGAAAATGAAAAATAGAATAAATGTTATTTTGTTTAGTGTAGCAAGCAGTGTAAGCAACATGTTGGTCATCAAAGTGATGAAACGGGCAAGATAAAAGTTAGACTTCCTGAATCAATAATATAATCTTTTAAGTCTATGATAATACTTTTTGGAAATTATAGAATATACCTAACAGAAACAACTTGATATACACTGCAGATTTAATGTTCATACTGTATATCTGGAGTTACTTCTAACCCCAGCTGAGCTGGCTTTCATGAAAAAGCCCAGTATCAAAATATGTATTTCAAATCATGCTTCACTCAACCACACCATACTACTCCACACACACACACACACACACACACACACACACACTCAACTGTTATCACACAACAAAAACAGGACATCCACAAATGCATATGCTGAACATCACACACACACACACACACACACACACACACACACAAACACTTGTTCCCCTTTGTCTGTTGCTGAAATGTGAGTGACAACGGTAGCAGTTTTTCTATATTTTCTTCCACAATCCAGTTATCCCCCACAGACACACCCTGGACCACACCTGTAAAGTTCTCCCTATGTGGGGAAGCAGATGCCACAGCACTCCATGCAGATTTCTAGGCAATCCGAGGATTCGCAACATGCATCCATGATGCCACAGTCCATGTCACAAGGGCAGTTGCAGTCATCACCCAGGTCATCGGTGCAGCAGCAGCAGCAGCAGGCCTCCGATGTGCACACGCCGCATGAGGCCTGTGCCACCACCATGTTGCAAAGTGTCAGGAACTCACAGAACAGACAGGCCAAGATGCAGTGGACACAGCAGTCTGGATCCATGTCAAACCAGTCAGGGCAACAAGTTGTAAAATGAAATAAATGTCAATAAACTAAATACATAAAAACAAACAATCAAGAAGCACACAAATCTACAAAATGAAAATGAATGTTATAAATATTTTATTGAAGTGCAAATATATTACATTTGAATGTCAGCAAAATTTGTGCCTATTAGTAAAAGAAGTGCAAAGTAAGTGAATGAATGAAGACTTTCATGCTTGGCAGGTTTGACAGGTGGAACAGAGTAGGTATGTGGCAAAAAAGGTGAGGGCTAACTAGGTGGGGGGTGGGGGGCAAAAGAAATAAGAGAAATTAAAAAAAAAATGAATTCCTCTCCTTAAGTTTTGATTAACAGTGTTAATTAATTGTGGCGTTATCATGCAGACTGCTAGGCTGATCACACAAAGATGATTAGAGAAGTCCAAGAGTTTTCCCTTGGCAAAAAGGTGGATTAATGCTGGCAATACTCACACCTCTGATTAACATTTAACCTCCTCTACAGGTCCCCTCTCTATGGCTGGTAGAATGTTTCAGCTTGTTGTTTCACAGCAATAAAGAGGTCACCCTTTAAACTACCAAATGTGCCCATTAACCATCACAAATCTGTTTCTGACTGGCTGAATTAGTTACACCAGTTCATTAAAATGCTACTATGGTGACTTGAATCAATAAAACTAAATAAATGTAAAGTTCTTTTCAGTCTACTTTTACTTCCACTGACAAACTATGTTAGCAATGGTATGGAGTGTTTAATTCCCACATTTTCAAACATCAGGAAGCATTTTTCTTCAGTAATTTAATCAAGTCAAAACTTGTACTTATTCTCCTTTGAAAAAAAAATTTAATCAAAGAGCTCAAGTAGCTTTTTTTCCAAATGGTAAAACATTTGATTTGGAACAAAACTTTTAAGTGGGTTCCAGAACACAATGAAGAAGATAAAAATCAGGTGTTATTGCACAAGGGGAGATTAAAGAAAGAACAATGATTGTTTTTTCAGAGCAATGCACACATTAGATGCTGTCATTAATAAAACTGCTCCATACTACAACCTCTGTAGTTACAGCCAAGTCACTAAATCATGCTAAATATAATTCAGTAAGTGCATCTGGCAACCAGACGTGGACAAAATTGTCGGTACCCTTCTGTTAAACAAAGAGAAACTCACAATGGTCACTGAAATAACGTGAAACTGACAAAAGTAATAATAAATAAAAATGTACTGAAAATTAACTAATGAAAATCAGTCATTGCTTTTGAATTGTGGTTCAACAGAAGCATTTAAAAAAAAAAAAAAACTAATGAAACTGGCCTGGACATAAATGAAGGTTCCCTTAACTTGATATTTTGTTGCACAACCTTTTGAGGCAATCACTGCAATCGAGCGATTTCTGTAACTCCCAGTGAGACTTCTACACCTGTCGACAGGTATTTTGGCCCACTCCTCGTGAGCAAACTGCTCCAGCTGTCTCAGGTTTGAAGGATGCCTTCTCCAGACTGCATGTTTCAGCTCTTTCCACAGATGTTCAATAGGGCTCATAGAAGGCCACTTCAGAACAATGTTTTGTTCTTAGCCATTCGTGGGTGTTTTTAGCTGTGTTTTGGGTCATTATCCTGTTGAAGGGCCCATGACCTGAGACTGAGACCAAGCTTTCTGACACTGGGCAGCACATTTCGTTCCAGCATGACTTGATAGTCTTGAGATTTCATTGTACCCTGCACAGATTCAAGACACCCTGTGCCAGATACAGCAAAGCAGCCCCAGAACATAACTGAGCCTCCTCCATGTTTCACAGTAGGTACAGTGTTCTTTTCTTTGTATGCTTCATTTGTGCGTCTGTGAACATAGAGCTGATGTGACTTGCCAAACAGTTACAGTTTTGTCTCATCTGTCCAAAGGACATTCTCCCAGAAGCTTTGTCGCTGGTCAATATGCATTTTGGCAAATTCCAGTCTCCCTTTTTTATGATTTGCTTTCAACAGTGGAGTCCTCTTCGGTCGTCTTCCACGAAGTCCACTGTGGCTCAGACAGTGATGGATGGTGGGATCTGACACTGATGTACTTTGACCTTGGAGTTCACCTCTAATCTCCTTGGAAGTTGTTCTGGGCTCTTTGGTTACCATTCGTATTATCCGTCTCTTCAATTTGTCATCAACTTCCCTCTTGCGGCCAAATCTAGGGAGGTTGGCTACAGTGCCGTGGACCTTAAACTTCTGAATAATATGAGCCACTGTAGTCACAGGAACATCGAGCTGCTTGGAGATGGTCTTATAGCCTTTACCTTTAACACTTTAGTTTAACATGTCTCTGTGGTCAAATTATTTTCAATCCTTTCTAGGGGTACCATCATTTTTGTCCAGGCCAGTTTCATTAGTTTCTTTTTTAAAAGTCTTCTGTTGAACCACAATTCAAAAGCAATGGCTGATTTTCATTAGTTATTTTTCAGTACATTTTTATTTATTATTACTTTTGTCAGTTTCACGTTATTTCAGTGACCACTGTGAGTTTCTCTTTGTTTAACTGAAGGGTACCGACAATTTTGTCCACATCTGTATATTCCTTGCAACCGTCTCCTTTTTGAACCAAGACCAGCACCACTGCTTTGGAGTGTAAAAAAAGACACGATGTGGATGGATGCAGCAAAATAGCATTGCAAACAGAGCACATTTGCATAACTTTCATCAGCCCATCTTGAGCTGTCAGAAGGGGCTGTTACTGATTGGGTTAGAGGGAAAGCGAAAGGAGGAGTGTGTGGAGGATTGCATGGGAAAGCAAGCTGAGGACCACTGGATGCTCATGTTTGATTAATCAAAAGTAGAGGGGATTTTTTTCCTATTTTTGCAGTGCTCATGGCTGTAGAGCTGACCAGAAGCACTAGCTTACTATGATACAAACAAGACAGCAAGAGGAACATGAAATGAGCAACAGTATGTGTGTGTCTGAAGTTTGAATGCATCTTATCCTTATCTGACAGAATAACACTGGCAATGAGGACGTATGAGAATAAATCGCTCACTATTAATCATCTGGTTTGGACATGCAGGTAACTGCTGTTGGGCAGATTATGAAATTGTTTCATTTTAGCCCAACAAAACTCATCCCCATTCTACACTGACATCCACTGTGGTGTCTGCTACAGTGCCTATAAAAAGTATTTACCCCACTTGGAAGTTTTCACCTTAGATTTTGTTACAACACTGAATCGGGATATATTTAATTTGGCTTTTTGGACACTGATCAACAGAAATGTGATCAGTGTACTGAACGTGTTAATGTGAAAATGGAACTCTACAAAGTAAAGTGCATTAATTAAAGAGACTTTTTCTGTTGATAGGTGTCCAAAAGCAAATTAAATTGATCACAATTCATTTAAAAAAATAAATTAATTAAAAAAACAAAATTAAAAGGTGAAAACCTCCAAGCGGGGTGAATACTTTTTATAGGCACTGTACCAAATGGTCACAGTTGCAGGCGCAAAACCTCAAGGTTCAGCTTAACCTAACAAACTCTGAAGGACACAGAGGGTATAACCATGCCAGCTTTCAGAATTTAACAGGAGACCGTGAATACAATATAAACACACTACATAATGGCCAGTCATCTCAGCTATTCACTTGGATGTATAATTCAACGCAAGGAGGAGGGGAATTGGGAGGGGGGGGTCATATACTGTACACAAGAGAAACGAAGAGAAGACAGAGAGATAAAGTGAAACCAACCAACAGACAGAAAGAACTGCACACAATGACACTGCTCCCGTTTAATGTCAGTGAGCGACTATGAAGCCCAGAGTTTGCAAGCCCAAAAACGGTGCCCGGCGCATCTGAGGAAATAGTCTGAGACATCTGCAAAGATAACATCAAAAAGAAAGGAGCGGCATGACACAAAACAAGCTGGATGGGCTTCAGTGTAGCGAACTGTGCAAAACATTCAAACTTACAAAAGAGGGAGAGACGGCAAAATATCTAGACAGATAAAGACGAGGACAGTGGCCACAGGAATGCACAGAAGATGCATAGAGGTAGACGACAAACGATGGGAACCGAGGGAAACGTCAAAGCTAGATGACTAGAGCCTCCATTCACCCACAAATACATCTAGGTTTATAGCTTACGCCTTCAGCCCTAAATGAGGCTAAACCAGCGTGGAAACCTTAACTGATTAAACACAATTAATGAAAATACAAACTGGATGACAAGAGTCAAGCCATGCTGATGAATAAAAGCAGTGCGGTAAATGACTCCTCAGATGCTACGGTGTTATCACAAATTGGCTATGGTGCCAGTAGCATATGCCAAGAAACAAAGAGCAGCAGAATCCCCAGAGCTAGCCCCTGCTAGTTTATGCCTGTTATTTCCTGTGTTCAGGGGGCCTGTTTAGGAGGTTAATTTCACAGGCAAACAGATTATGTTAATCCATGTAAACATTCAGACACAACAGCCTAGCTGTCTTCCGGGGGGAAATAAACGGTTAAGAGCGATCATAGTGATTCTGAGAGCTCTCATGTCTGCAAATAAGTAACACAAAAGCCATAATGAGACAGACTTGTTGAGCTGCTGCTGTTTTATACCCCCCCACCCTCGGGTTCTGTATCAATTACGAACATGATACTTTTACTTGCCAGGTATTGTCAAATGTGCGTACCTTCTTGTTTTGTTTTGTTCATCTGCAGCTCAATCTGATATGTAGTTCAAGTAAAGCATCTACAAAGAAAGATCTGACTGCCCCCTTTAGTCCTTCATTTAAAAGTATACAGTACTGTAACTCACCCTGTCCATTGCAAATCATAGCTTGGAGTTAAAGACCATGTAAAAAGACAAAGCAGCGAAGGCCTAAGGTTGGAGGAATAAGTAGGAAATGCACATCAACAATAAATAAAGTTGCCTATATCCAATTATATGGGCTACAGAGGGACAGAGAGCACATGCCTGTCCACACACACACGCACAGCCACAGAGTACAGTAGTTGGAGGAGATATGCAACAGGGCCCTATTAATGAGGGCTAGGGTGGTGCTGACGGGATGCAGGCAGGGCCCGAAAGGGCCAGGAGAGGTGTGAGGGGCCGTGAGAGGCCCACAGAAGGCTGGTCATGACTTTTAATAGGCACCCTGTGGTCTTAGGCCTCGTTAGTCAGTCACACCTATCTCTCCATTGGAAAACTGCCTTCATTACTGGACTCACCTCAGCCCTGCACCTGACAAAGTGACGGCTTCCCCGCGTGGCAAACGCACTCTTTGACTTGTTGTTAAAGAAAATAAAGCCACAGGAGCAGGGTAAGGTGTCATTTGCTTGACGAGACTGATAAGTATGAGAGGTCATGCACTCCTATCACAAAAGGTGAGAAAAGGTAAGAATACATGATCAATATCTTATAAGGAATTATTTCAGAAGTGCCTCCTAAAAACAGCACCTTCAAAGAAGTCACTTTGGTGGTGTTCTCATTTCACTGTATATTAGGGTGACTCCAAGTGTTTTTGCCCATCAGGTGAGACAAGATACATTTTCCTACATAACAGTTATACAGTGCAGAGTTGTTCATTTTATAAAGCCAAGAATTGTTTGTTGCATTTCTGTCTTTTCATTTCTGATCATTTACTTGAAGGATTTACTTTTGTTTAAATCTACCAATCTGTGTTTTTATGACACTATAATGACTGGTGTTTAATATATAATAAAAACTCAATACAATGATATATTAATGAACTCTGAGGTATCTGGAGCAATATGCAATAGACATTTTAAAACTACACTGCACTGACCTCGATTCCACATCTCTACTACCAATGGAATGAATTAATGATCAGCAGAAGGTTGAATGCAGAAAGACAAGAATGCAAGCAAGCATCAGAGAAGTTAGTACAAATATCAGTGTGTGTCAATTTGTGCTAAATTGTACTCGTTTTTATTTGCTGTCATTGCTACCTTGTGTGTAGATACTCACCCTCGGGTAAAGGAGGCTTCTGCGATCCAGAGGAACTGATTTTGCTGCGTCTGCTGCCATCACTGTTGACTGATAAGCTGGATTTCAATTTCCTCTGCATCCTCTGTGATACAGGCGTGGACGGCTGCTTCCTGGGCTGTTCTGTCGTTGTTGCTGTTCCTCTGGCGCCAGGGTCTGACCCACCCATGGCACCCGTGCTGATGTTGGCACCGCAGGAGCATGTGCGCATGGACCCAGCCCTACTGATGCCAGGGTGGATGCCGCTGCCATTACTCAGTGTGGGTGTGCCAGTGCAGTTTTGGTGAAAGTCATTTTGGCCCTTGGCAGGATCTCCGGTGGCAGGCTCCGAGGGCACTAACTGAGGCACAGTCTGAGGTTGAGCTGGAGGGAAACATGAAGAAGAAAGGACATCATTTTTTCTACATTTGGATTCAGTACAATTACAGAACTTAAAATCAGTATTTAAGGTGTGGTATGTCATATTTCCCTGAAGAATAAGGGTCTAAATATAGAACAAATAAATCTGAAGACTGCTTTTTATATTCCAAAGGCAAAAAACAAAACAAAAACGATGTTAATGTAGATGACAAAACACTATCATACACTGAAATACAAGAGGACCAGTGGTTTTCTTTAATAAATTACTTTGTATCTAAAAGACTTTGTTTATTTTTATGGAGATTAACACTTGACAACCTTGTAACTTTATTTTAACTGAACAAGAACTTTGTCTGCACTCAGCTGTAGCTTGTGATATTCACTTCTTACGAATCCAACACAGTAATGGAGACATCATTCTCAACTAAAACCATTCTCAGCAAATCTTGCCACAATTTCCTAACATGATAATATCAATCATATAGCAAACATTTGAACCCTGAATGACAGAAAGAAGCTAAGAGATATAGGAACCTTCTATATGACAGGTTCACAAAAGCCATCGCTGTTGGCACACAGACATTCGTAGGAGCAGAACCCAAGTGAGCTATGACAGTGTGAGAGAAAGGGAGATCAATGTAGTCAGAAGAAAAAGAGAGCCTGTGATATTGTGCATATACAAAATAGCTGCTGTCTGCAACAGTAATGATCTCCTTTCCTCTGAAAGCTCAGAGATGGCCTCAACTAGTCTTTCTAAATGTATGTGTGACAGCCACAGAAAGTCAGGAGACAGCGACCTGTCTGATAAGAAAGAAGGTGAAGAATGTGAGTGAGCAAAGGAGATGGCATTTTACTGAGAGGAACACCTGCACATTCAGCTCTACTGGGAGTTATTCCTACATTACCTTCCCTCCACATCAGAGCCATAGTGCATGTACATGCGCCGACAGTGCGTGCTTAACTTGAGATTCTGTGAATTATTCATCTCTTAAGTTGGTCTGTGTGAACCATATTTCATATTATACATTTTCTTTATAGAAATTTAGCACACGATATCGTCACTACCTAACTCTGCCTTATTTACCAGCTGTATAGTATAAACTGAAGGAAACCTATGGATGCTTGTTTCAATGTTTTGCAACTGTCCAGAAATCAAATTTTCCAAATTGGACACAAACATAGAACTTAATATGATGCTGGTAGTTTCTTTCCATCTCTGTTTTCTTTGTGCCAGCTCACCAACAAATGCAATTACAGTTAACAAGAAAAGGAGAAAGTGTGGGAAACAGGCCTTGTGCTTTTTAACAACACATCACCCTGGGAGAGGCCGGACATGCAATATGGATGTAAAACAAAGCAATTAAATACACACACTGGGTTTTGCCTTCTCTTCATTCAGGGTTCTCCATGCTGCTTTCATAAACAAATATAGACTATAGGGATCAGGATTCCATGCAATTTCAAATTAAACAACTAGGTACCACACCACAGAATTCATTATGCAGTGATTTAAGACCAGGTTGATGGAGTTTCTTCTCCCAAAATGCTCTGCAGTCTGCCCATGACAATGTGGAAAGAGACTATAAAGCCTGCTAACAAGGACCCTCAGAGTAGGCTCTATCTGCTGTTCATCAGTTTAACCACTGACACATTCAATTTGCTGTGTTTTTCCCTTTCCTTTTTAAAAATATATACCTTGCATTTTTATTGGGCCAAATATTGGGAGGAAAAAGCCAAAAACACACCCATACACACACACACACACACACACACCATAGCGGGGTTTACTACACATCATCGGTCTCAAGTGGAAGAATGATTTATTGCCTTTAAAAGGACAATATTTAAAAAGTTTCTTTCTAAATTAACTTCTAATCGGTGAAACATTGTATTGATCTGTATGTATGACTGTCACCTCACAGACCTGTAGGGCATCTTTTGTTCAGGAGGCAAATTAATTACTAACAAGCTGTTTTAATTAACAAGAATCACAATCCAAGTTATAAAAGCTAGCTCATCGATGGGTTGTGATATACAGTATTTCTAATAACAAATAAGCAGAAAGTTAGACTAATTCACTTCAGGAAGAGGGCTGTAGAGGTTTTTGCAAATTTATGCCTTTAGCCAGAAGATTTACAATCTTGTTTTCAAACTGGTAGGTTTTTATGTTATTTGATTCATCAGATGTAGCTGCATATTTTAAATACTAAAAGCACTGGCTGGTTGATGGGACAGAGGAGGGATTTCTCTCTATGACCAATGATTAACTTGTCCAAACTCATTTGCAAAGGCCTCTCATAAACACAAATGTAGCACACTTTACAGACGTACTGCACAAGAACATCTAAATCATCTGTTTCTTGGGAACTATCAAGTCAATAGAACACAGCAAACCTGTGTCTAGAGAATGATTGTTCCTTAACAAATCAATCACCAATAGTATTTTGTGTAATAACAGACGTTTTTCCCCACTAAAGTCAAGCAAACTAGCCACATGGACTCCCACACAAACACATTCAAGCACAAGTAAACTGGGAGGCATAATTACCTTTCACTTTGAGGAAACCAAGTATAAATAGTTATTAGGAAACCACCACGTAACCACGTAAAACCTCGAGTACATGAGCAACGAGTCAGGTTTCTGACACACTGCAGGGCCATAAAAGGTTCAGCGGCAGGTTATTGGATAGACTTTACACAGTTGCAGTTCTTTATTTTTATCCTGATGAGCACGGTGACTAAAATGAATGAACACAGTAATATTCATAATCACTGATCATGTTAATGATAATAGTGTCAAACATGGCAATGACAGACTTGTACAGTCACCATGAGACAAATGAAGATATGAGAAAAAGCTGAAATACAGTAAGTCTTGTAGGAATGTGCTATGCTGGTAAATTGAGTCAAAACCTCCACTGGACATGCCATGTATTGGGGAAAAAAAAATATATATATTATATATGTATATATCTACCCGGTTGTTTGGTGTGTAATGCAAAACTGCACATTTTGCATTGTATTAATCAATTCTAACTAATCAGACTGAATTTCACTATACTATAAACAGAAGTACAGACAGCTTCTATAAGAGTTTACATAATATTAGCCTTTGCAATTTTAAGCATTCATCAAAATTTGATACAAACAACTCCAAGCATTTTTTAAATCATAGTTGTGTGGTTGCTACAAGCTTGTACAAAAGTGTAAGAGTAGGTGTCCTGAGAAAACTGAATGCACAAGGCCTGACAGGTTGCATTAAAACACCATGTTCTGGAGGAAGAATTGGACGCGCGCACACACACACACACCCACCCACACACACACACACACACACCCCTCAAATTGGACTTGTAACCGCCCTATTTCTAGCACATCAACAACTGTTGAGAGTGTACATTTGTAGTTGAATAAAACATGGTATTCCCCTACACACGCTGTCACACACATCACAGGGGAAACTAGGGGGTGAGTGGTTCTTGACTGTCTAAGCAGCATCCCAATTTGGTCCCAGCTACTAGAAGCTGACAGCTTCAAATATCTGGGGAGTATTTTTTAAAAGGGCGGTGTTTGATGGATTCATGAAGAACGCACAAATATAATTGCCATTTGTCACAGAGTCTTCAGTGGCTGTGCCACGCAGGGACCAAACTCCAGTGTGCCTGGAGAGTGCAGGAGCTGCGCCAGAGCTGTGTGGAAGATTGCTCTGTATGCAAAACTGAGTATATAAACACCTCCATTTTTGTTACAGGTCCTACAGGAGACTGCTGGAAATTGCACCCAAAAGACAGAAAAAAAGAAGAAGAGGAGGACTACATGTGTCACACTACTCTCTCTCTCACACACACACACACACACACACACATACAGAGAGGCAGACCTAGCAGGAAATAATATGCATGTATGCATGTCAACTGAAACATAGCTGTATAAACAAGAATTCTAAAATAGTCAAGAACATGAAAATATAACACAGAGGTCATACAGGGCAGTATGGAGATTCTCATTTGCACAATGCAACACCAAGAGTCACAGGTAAGGCAGGGAGCGGACTGAACAACCACACAAGCTCCGTGTTTCTAAAGCTCAGTCCTTTTTAATATTAATGCCCCTGAGACAGAGAGAAAGAGGGAGAAGAAGGTGTTTGCCTAGGCTTATTAGAATGCCCATCATAAAGAGCATAGTTATTCAAATGTCACATCATGTCAGCCAAATAAACACCACAATCCAGATCTTGTGTTCTTCTCCTAATAGCCATTATTACACAACACTACGAGTTTATGAGTTAACACTGAATGGAATATGAGAGTAGAGGCACCTTTGTTTTTTTTAAGTTACGAGTCCCAAACCAAAATGGGCAGAATACATAGCAGCAGTTAGCTCTGAAATGCTAATTCTACTAACACGGCAAGCGTTTTGTTTATCTTTTTGTGCCTTGTATTAGAAAAACATGTATATTTTCTGCTCGACTGGCCACGTACCTGCATGATTGAAATGCTAATTTGTAAATGTGCAATGACCTAGCCAGGCTCCTCTTACCACCACCACCACCCCGTCCTCCTCTCTCCGTCAAAACAGCCTGAGGTATCATCTCTCCTCCTAACAAACAGCAGCACGTGGAGCAGCCCCTGCCTTTCAATCCAAAGGGATATATTTTCTCATTAGACATTATACATCTTCCCTGTCCATATTTATAGACACAAAACCAGGGGAATTATACTGCAGTGAGAGATGTAGAGGGACACACAGAGAGAGAAAAATAGTACAATGAATGTTATTACAAAAAGCTCCGACTGAAATTTTCCTTGGGCATATCAAAGCCTCGTTTACCGTTTGACCTTCCAAACTCGGAACAAGGACTTTCTTTATTGTCTAGAGGAAAGCCCTGGAAGGAACGGACAGGTGACTCAAGGAACATCATTCAAGTGTTTCATCACAACAACAAAAAGCCTAACTGTGATTGGTATCAACATAATGCAAGTATCAGTGCTGCAAATGAGAGCCAGTTGGTAATGTCAATCAGCAATCACGAACTAGTATATGCTTAGAAAATTTGTCTCCAGTAGTATAAAGATGTGGGTGCCATGTAAAGACAGTGGTTTTGTCTTGAGTGTTTGCACAGAGTGGATGGCGACCTGACAAGCTAACAGAAATGTCACTTGTTCCAACAGATATGAAAGAAAGTGGAAAAAAGTGACTGGAGATCAAACAACTATCCTGGTCCTGTCAGTTAACACACACACACACACACACCATGTTTTGTATTTATCCATGAATGATGATGATGGCCACACTGATGATGACCGCTGCGGATAGCTAAATTACATGCTCTGATATTGGATCCTCATCAGCAAAAGTGACATGCTCTGTATTGTATTTGTATGTGTGAGGGTGGGTGGGGTGGGACTATGGTAGCCTGCAGCAGAACTTTACTAGCTGTCTTCACCGGTCAAGGTTGATCATATTTTGTAGCATATCATTTAAGCAGGAAACATCACATTTTTATCAGTTTTTCTATTCCATTCCAGGACAGACCGTCAATATTGCTCACCTCATTTTCAGTGGTGACACACTTACTTTCCACCCTGTTTTAATTCTCTGTGACAGTCATTCAAATTTGGCTGCTCCAACCTGCTGAAGGGAAAGTGACACTTGAAGACAGCACTTAATACTTTTTTTCCCCAATCCCCCCCATCATCGCCATCACTGCTACCATCTCCACCCAACAAGGAAAGAAGCAGGATGTCAGGGATTTACTAATTTCAAATTTTGCAGCTGATTGAGTAGAGAAAAAAAATAACCCCCTTGGACCTTGTTCTGCTTAATTACATTTTACAGTAACAAAGGCAACTTGAAAGACAAGAGCTTGATTTGATGACATGAACCTCTCTGAGTGTAGTCGGTGCATGAGGCTGGTTAGGGTGTGGGTGTATGCGAGTGTGTGCGCATCCTGCCAAGAGGGGATGGTGTGTGTGGAGGGGTGTCATCAATTATCCTTTGATTTCAAAATGGAACATTTTCCCAGATTAATATGTCTGACTGCTATCTAAATCATTGAAACTCCCAATGAGATGCCATTTTCTCTTACATGTATCATGTTGAGGGGAAGTCATTCACACTCAGCCAACCCACCCATCCCTAAGATCTGGCCACTCACGTTTCTGGTCTCCCCACTGTTGTGTGGAATCTGGCAAGGTGCTAAATTGAGTGCTACTAATGTAGCAGAACGCAAGACATCAAGGAGCATACATAACCTAACAACCTGGCTGCTGTGAGAAGCACTAAATGATACCTTATTCTCTTCCTCTTCTCATTTCTTAGATGAATTTGTACAAGTCTGTTTCTGCACTAAGCTTTGCCAAGTGCTTTACATTCTCTCCCATCTGTTTCTTACCATCCAAGAGGGAAGAATGTAGTATAAAAACAGAATTTGTGACTGCAGTATCTTTAAAAAGCTGCACATCTTGCATGGATTTTGCCTTTACATGGTTAGCTACCACAATTTCTAGAAAGATCAGTTATGACACGACTCAGAGCAGGCCTGAGGGAGCTGCCAGGTTCCATACTCCAAAAACATGCTCCGCCTTCTCTTCACTGATGACTCAAAACAAAAACTGAGTAACAGAGCAGGAGTGAAAGGAAGGGGAAGAAGGAGGAGGGAAGGAGGGGAATGGGAGTATTTTCAGTTTCAGTTACATCCATGACTTAAATATTCCACCAGCTTCAAAATCGTCTTACTGAAGTAGAAGTTCCACAGGAAACTTGCTTGTTTGAAATTCACCGGCAGACGCGCAGACATGCACATGTGCACACTCGTACTTATAGGTGTGTGCACACACACGTAAAAACAGCAGACAACCACACACCAAATAAGCACAGTGTACATCAGTGGCGGATGGACTAGCGCAGCCACTAGTGGAGTCAGTCATGAGGATCTGGTAGTTGTGCTACCACTCCCTAAAAGCCAAAATACATAATACAGCTGAGGTCTGTCTCTGGGTCAGAAAGGGGATAGGCAGTCTATCAAAATATCCCCAAACCTAGTTCCTTTATTTGCTCAGTATCAATCTCAGCATTAACCCTCTACTAATGGGACAGCTGTGGGTCAGCGCCTCGAACCTTCGGGATGCCAATCAAGGCCTTAAGCTGAGAGATCAGCCTTTGGGACAGAGGTGCTCGTCTGCCTCTGAGTGGCTTTTTAAACACGGAGATGCCTGTATCGATTTTAACTCTAGCCTGATAAAGAGGAAAGGACGGAGGGGTGGGGGTGTATGGAGCTAGCTGGGGCCTGGGCGGGGGCTGTCTGTTGGTCTGGACGGGAGCCATCCTCTGGTCCCTGGTCACCCTCCACTGATCGGGGGGCCTGACTGAATGACCTAGCAGAGAGGCACTGAACCTGCAAACACAAAGGGGGCAAGGAGCTGGAAGCTCGAGGGGGTCGGGGCTGGTGGGGGCAACATCAGCAGAGATATCAGTAATAGAAAAGGGTTTTAACCTTAATGTTGGAGCCAAAACCCTGTTAGAGGCCAAGTAATCCCCACTGCACTGCTCTCATTTGAACTGGCTGATTTTTTTTTTTGTCTCTCCCTGTCTGTGGGTGGCTTGTGAACGACACCAACGCCATCTTATGTGGCAGTGGTTTGGGAGGCAATAAACATGAGCCAAGCTGAGCATCTACATGCACACTGCTGGTGGCATGCATGTGCATTTTTTTTTTTTTATGCAGACCTTTCCTTGAATATTTTTATACTGCAGAATTGATACTTTCATTCAAAACATTTGAATGAACACCACTGCAGATGTAAGCTGCACAAGAACCATTTAGACAAATTGATTGATTGATTGATTTTATTCTTTCAAGCATGTAAAGACAGTCGATATGTCAACACACATAATTTCACACATATCCACAAATGCTAATCCATTATCAATTTGCTTATACCTAGTATATGCTTGAACGGAGTAGGAAGAAGTTAGACTTATCTAGTCCTACCCCCAAACATCATCTTACCATCATTGGTTTGCAAGCAGTATCTCTACTTAAATAATTTTGTTCTACACCACGCAAGTAATATACTAAAACAATTTTTACAAGCTCCAAGAGACGTCACACCAGAGGTTGGTTGTCCATTAGAATTTGTCCAGTGTGACTCCACCCATAGTTTACATGACTTGATTGACACATACCTTTATACTGTTATTATGTTTAAACTCATCAATTTTCTTACTGTTTTTTATGTCCACACTTAAATTATTCCATAGTTTTACCCCACTTATGGAAATACAGAATCTTTTTTTGGTTGTACGTATAACATGAATTCTTAAATTTAACTGACCCCTTAAATTGTATCCCCCTTCCCTTTCATTAAATAATTTTTTACGTCCACCCCCTAC
>NW_018128025.1:614076-614468 GCF_001952655.1 Monopterus albus | reverse complement strand
AAAAGTTTTTTTCAGGGTCAAAGCCTTCGTCCGGTTCATGATAATGAATTTCAGTGTCTCCAAATGTGTTCAGTTCCAGATCCCGTCCCTCAAAAACTATTAACTTCTGTAACAAATCACTAGCCTCATTTTGTCCATGGGTCATGCTTGTTGTTGTTGGTTCCAAAGCTCATCTGCCATCGCAGATATCAATATACCTGCATGTTTCTTCACACCGCTGAGGGTCCAGTGGCCCCTTCATACTCTCCTTGCCTCGGTGTGCTGGTCATGGATCCAGGATTCTGGTTCCAAAGTAGGGTCACTAATTTGTCGTATCGCAGAAACGCGATTTCTCCTCTCGCCCTAGCCGCTCTTAACATCGGCATCAACTCTCTTCTTCTCTTCCTCACAGA
>NW_018128025.1:607245-613823 GCF_001952655.1 Monopterus albus | reverse complement strand
ATTAAAATCCATATATTTTTGCCTTGTATCTAACATAGGCACTTAAAAGACTTCTGCCCACAAAGTGAGGTATGCATATCTAATCATTTGGCTTAAGTATTATGAATATCTAGAAAAAAAATTAACAGTGAATAAGCTTGGGCACTTCTGGTAAAATATGCTAATTAAGACACTTGAAATTTCCCATATGAAATCTATCTGGACCAAGACAATGAGAAAATAATTACAACAGAGGTAGAATTAGAATTGCCATTTTAATCAACCCCTACAATAGCATTTCACCCTATTTATACAGTTTTTGATTCCATGACCCACTGGTAAGTAATCACTTGAAAATTATGGTTCAGTTTATAATAGGTCTATGCTTTAGATATTATTTCTGCAGAGCCAGGGCTCTGAGGATTACAATAAAGATATGAATCTTGCATAACAACAATCACAATGCAGTTGCTATAGCTGAAAAAAACATTCCGGGTTAAAAAGTCTTGAAGTACTTAAGTAATTTTAAAACACAAGTGAGGCAAAATGTGAGAGTCCAAAAATGTGGATTCAACACACACTGCTGATAATGAAATTGATGATGAAAAGGCATTTGCCCTTTGTTTTATCTTAGTCTAATGCCACAACTGTCTCCTATCATAATACTTTATATACAAATTTTAATAGATGAACTGTCAAGGAATCTCTTCTTGCCAGAGGTGAAAGTATGAAACACTCTCCCATTACACAATCCCTTTCATTTCCCTTGCATTTATTAGGGGTCACAGATTCACTTCCAAAAGGTCAATTCTGCACACAGGTAAGATCGTTGAAGGCGTGCCAGTGAAGAGCCCAATCACAGAATCACACAAAGGCCAGACTAATGTTTTACCGGGAAAAAAAGGCATTATTTGACCTTCTTTTCTCACTACTGAATTTCCCTGAGATAATTTAAAATAAATAAATAAATAAAAAGGCTAGTAAGGCCATCTTTACCAACCACAGAAGTCATTTTAAAAGCATTTAACAATGTGGTGAATAATGTGACGATTAAACTCCTAAAACCCGTGCTAGGTGGTAGCAATTTATTTCGAGGCAGGGGCTGGACAGCTAAGGCCCTGTTTTCAGGAGATATCAGCTGCTTGAAAACCCAGAACGGTCTCTTGAGGAATGTCTGTCTCCCCCACAAGAGTCTCTCTCTTCCCCCAGGATGGTGGCGTCACAGAGGAACAGTTCACTGACAATGTCACAGGAAGGGCAGAAGTATACTTTTTTGATTCATAAAAGCAGTGGCTGGCAATCACAGGAACAACTACACTTGGGCTTTTTTTTAATTTATGTATTTTTTGTTTTTATAAATGTGGATTTCTCAAAGAACAATTTCAGACATTTTAGTTTTTTAGGTTACGTGTCTGATGATGAATTTTTGAAGCTGCATGGCAAAACTGAGTTACTCTTGAACTCTGTTTGCTACGCTCCATGACATTTTAAATAATGGAACTACTGCCATGTTTACTTTCATGTTTTAAGGGGACCAACTGGTTAAAAAGACAACTTATCAAAACAAGGTTATCATAACTGAAATAAGATCTGTACTCTTATTACAACAGGTGTCCTCTTGATGTGAAGCCACCCTAGACATACTGTAAACAAGCTTTAAATTGGACAGCGGGGGGTCAGGGTGTAGGTAGGCAGATGATTTCTTAATGATTTCCTGTTTTTGTGGCAAAGAGGGATCTCAATTACCCCTGCCAGAGAACGATCTTATCAGTCAGCTCACCGAACAAAACCAGTGAGACTGTTCGGATGCATGGCATAAATAGATTAACTTGAGATGTGCTGAACGTAAGAATTTCCAACTTTAAATTTAACCACAAAAGACCTGGCTTTTTAAAGGATTATCATAGCACACATTTGTGGTTTTGTCTTTGACATGACTGTTTTATGTTCTTCTAACTCTCTCAAAAGAGAAGCAGCATATCTTCCGACTTCTAGATTCCCTTACTAGAGTCTGTCTCTGTGTGTGCGCATGCATATGTGTGTGCGCTAAAGATGTGTGCATGTTAGAGTAAGGGGAGGGGGTGACATCAATTACAATGCAAAACTGTTGTCACAGGGGCTTATCTGCTGAGATCAAAGAAAAGCAATACAGAAGTACAATACTCCACACACCTGCCAAGCTAGAAAGACCTCTTGACAGAAAATCTTTCTTTTTTTTCCAACTGAATCTCTTTTCCTCACTACTTTAGTAAACAAGCCACTGGCAAGTCATTAAGCTCAATGCCAAAAAAAGGCAGAAAAAGGTGCCCTGGAAAAGTTAACAACCTAGAAACAAAAGAACTGTTGTCATATGCAAACACAATCCTTATTATACCCAGGCACTTACATGGATGGAAGCCATCAGCTGCTATTAGCGTTTGCTGACATATCTCACTCTTGTTAGAAACAACAAAAACACACAAGGTTTCCGTTGGTTTCCTTTTGTGACCTGCATTACATAGCTCAGTATCAAGTCATCTTAATGAACAATAGTTCATCCAGACATACAGTAATTAGACATACTAATAAACAGTTCAATGCCAAATAACTATTTTGTAAAACCTCCTTGTGTCAGGACATAAAACACTGACTATTTCAGAGTTACATGTTTCCAAAGGTTCCCAAGTTATAAAATCAAATATAAGATGCAGATAAAAAACCAACCATCCTTGTAAAATCAAAAACGTATGTTATTGGTATGATGGATTACTGGTAGAAATAATATACCCTTACAATGTTGTGACTGTGACTAAAGAATGAGTGACACTAAAAGCACTGTTCAACAGAAAAATGCCTCTGGTAGCTGGCACAGGTATTCTCCACTAGGTAAATGTTTGGTACCAAGTACTAAGTGCACCATAACAGTTACTGCCAGAACCACAAACAGGATTTCCCCATTTCCAAAACACAGGGCTGAGGGCTGGAAGCAGCAGCACAAATGGAGAATAAGCATGGCAGAACTTGAGAGCACACATATTGCCACTCACTTGCCAAGAGACCTCTGCATTCTGCATTGCCTTACTATTCTATTATTCCGAGTGGAAACACTGAAGCAAATATTTTAGTTGGCCAACTGACCCTGGATTCTGCATGTACACTCTGTCATGATAACAACTATTTGAAAGTTGAAGCATGTTCATAAAACAGGATGATATGACACTTAAAATGTTAAATAAAACATTGCTAAACACCTAATCCGGTTAAGTTCAACCACCTGAATATGCAAGAAAAATATATTATTTTTGCTCTCAGCAATTAAATGGCTCATTGTTGTTTATCATTAAAAAAGTAACACCAAGATATCCTGCTGTCCGCCCACAGCTTTCCCAGGTTGTTAAAACTTACTTCTTACAGGCTTGCAATAATTAGGCTTCCCCTCGGTCACGTGACTGTGTCCTTCAGTGGCTGGTTCCCTGGGAGACGGTGCTCTTCCGGATGATTCGCTGCCACAAGTATCTAGGGTCACAAGCATTTACTGTTAAACATGTCTGAAGAATGAAAACCTGTTGAACACAAAACTGAGCAGCAAAATATTATTCTGCATCATGAGGGCTTCAGTTGTTTAATTTGATGATATAACAACCATTCCTCAAAAAACTGATGTAAACTTTTACTGCAGGGCCTGACACAGTGGACAACTATCATTGACAACTGGAAGAACCAGAGGTGCAGAAGTCATTCTGCTTATTTTTGTCAAAAAAAACATGGACTGCTGGCAAATACTTGTATAATGTGGTGGGGAGGTTCAGGTAGAGGGCATGCCAGAGCTCTGGATGTCATTTTCTCTCCTTCTGCTCCTGGGTGTGCTCTACCTGGCAAGCTTCTTTTTACTGTCATAAAGGCTGTATTCATCTAAACTGGAAAAAGTATGTGGCCTGATAGCTGCGCAAAAACACAAGACAGTTTTACTCATCTCTCCAAGCCCCATCTTCAGAACTACTGACTTTAAAGTTTTATGGATACTTTGCTCAGTAAATAATCATTTCACAATGACTTTATTCACTGGGTATATATTGTATCATGAACTGCTTTTGTGATGATCCCTACAAAAAAAAAAAAAATACAAATCAGCAAAAGCTAACAATCATATTTACCAAGGCTTGATGCATTTGTTCCAGTGCTACAACATGATCTGTTTGTAAGCAGTGATGGATGGGGCAGATAGGTACAGACCAGCATCACTAGATAAATATGGCATATATCTCACCTTGGAGCTGATGTATGGTAGTATGGCTGTTGTGTTAACAACAGCAGTGTAATGCATCGTAGCATTTAGTGATCACAGTTAGAAATAAATAGGTCTATTCTCAGTACATCCACAGCCCCCTGAGAGGGGAAATCCAGTCTTAACTACAAGCACATTCGAAAGTCCAGTAAAAATCCAACAGCCCCAGTGATTGCTTACTTTGTCCTACTTTGCTATTTTTTGACAGTGCCATAATAATGCTTGGTATAAATAGGATGGTTAACGGTTCATTGCTTGTTTGAAGAAAAATGAAAAAGGGTGTGGGGGTAAGCTTATTTTACATGTGATAATCTTAGGGGCAACTAGAAAGTTAATTAAAAACTATAATTGGCTGTGGTTGCTGTTAATTGTCACCAAGGCATTTCTTCAGACTTTACTGAGGAAAGAAGCAAAAATATTATCAAGGCTTAAGACAGGGGCACAGATACTGATGTATACTAAAAGTCACATGAATATAATTTAAGAAGACAAGGCTGATATTGTCCCAAGCAGGCTGATAAATACTGATATGAACCACTAATCTGTTAATGCATCCATTGGCTCATTTTCTGTATTTGCTTTTTAGGCAGTTTCTTTCATGACTGACTGTGATTTCAAACGTTTCGGAATCCCAACTATATAATGTACCACTCTTGTGTAGGCTACATATAGTTTTCTCTTGTGAATGTTTATGAAATGCTTTTTCCCTTCATTTGCCAGTGGATTATGAAGCTGTGCTACAGTTTAAATAGAAGCATGTTGCTTATACTGAATGACATTTTTATCTAGTGGACCACACCTGACTGGGGTGACAGGCCCAGTAAGAGCAGTACTGTGTTTTAAATGCAAATCAAGGCAGAACAAGACCTTTTTACACTTTTGGGGTTGATTTGCTGACTATCCTGCTGCCCTACCCTACCGTTTTATGCAATATTTGTTTATTACATTTTGCAAAAGGACTTCTGGGACCTTCTTATGGCCCTTTGAGAGCCCCACTCCCGCGTTTACATATATTTAACTTGTACCCTCCATGCAAATGATTTCAGGGCCGTGCCCTTACCTTCTGAGGGTGACAAAAGGGGACTTCTCTCTTGGTGAGGGCCCTGTCCTGGCCCTGTCGGCCCTTCCGGAGGGAGATCGGTATCCGTGGACATGAGACAGTCGTCTTTTCGGGACACACAGCAGAAGGTCCTCCCTTTCCTCAGCCCTCAGCGCTGTGAAAATCCATGTCTTATCATCAGTGCAGGCTTGGAGACACAAGGCTACATCATGCAAGTCAATACTCAAACTGAGAAAGTCGCCTGCTTATTCACACCGAGAAAGTGACGTCGAGCTCCAGTAAAACTTAGTGGAAATCCCCCTTCTACCGCTTTATCCCTTAAACTTGCTGAAAGAGTCCGTATGCAGCCCATTTCTTCACACACACCCTTTTCTTTATCAAAAAGCGACGGATACGTGCAAAGTGTTGTTCCTAACTAAAACAGACACTGTATGTGAAACGCAACTTACCTTTCAAACATGACAACTCCCTTGCTTCAAATCTGATTTATCCCCATCCTTCATTCCTCCAACTCTTAACCCGAGACGAAAGAAGAAGAAAAACTACGTGAAAGAATAAGTTCTTATCCAAAAACTTCAAGGTAACTTTAGTTGCCAGTGTGACCCAGTCTTACTTATTCCAGAGGTTACTGGCGTATAAAAATACGAATAATAGTCCTCGCGACGCTTTCACCATTCAGCGGTGGTATTTTGCTGAGGGGTAGTTGCGTCTGAAACACTTTCATCATATCCGGATTCCTGTAGCACTGAACCCGCTCTTCTCTACCTTTGCTCCCCTTGGCACCAGAGAGGTCCTCCTTGAGCATGTGTCCACAGAAATGAAGTTTGGAGAATCCAAAATAAAAAAATAAAAAAACTTTAGGAACCTTTTTAATCATCTAACATTGATATTCACATTAAAATATGTGATAATATATTTAAATGTTACTAAAGGTTTAGTGAAAGTATCTGTGGAATATCATATATATAATAGGGAATTAAAACAATAAATAAGCTTTCAAAGTTGCCTTGCTCAACCAGTAGCCTACCTAATTGCTCAGCTGTTAAAGAGCTAGGTTTAATTAGTATCAAGTTGGCCATGTGAAAGAAAGCCATAGAATGTGGTGGAAAGGTTCCAACAAGTCGGATCTTTTGTTGAGATTTATTATTCATTCATTCATTCATTTTCTACCCTTAGTCCCTGAACGGGGTCACGGTGGGGGCGGAGCCAATCCCGGCCGGCAATCGGTTGAAGGCGGGGTACACCCTGGACAGGTCGCCAATCCATCGCAGGGCT
>NW_018128025.1:605726-607099 GCF_001952655.1 Monopterus albus | reverse complement strand
CGGGAGCCAGGCCGGGGGGGAGGGGCTCGCGTGTGAGCGCCTGGTGGCCAGGCCTATATCCACGGGCCCTGGTTGGGCTCAGCCTGAAACCACAACATGGAGCCACTCTTCAGGGGGCCCACCACCTGCTGGAGACGCTGTAGGGGGCCGGTGCATTGTGTTTTGAGCAGTGGCCGGGCCTGAGTGCCCGGCCGACCCAAACCTCGGACACCAACTCTGGTTTTGGGGAATTGGAATGTCACCTCACTGGTGGGGAAGGAGGCTGAGCTGGTGCAGGAGGTTGACAGATACTGTCTAGATATAGTCAGGCTCGCTTCCACTGACAGCTTGGGTTCTGGAACCATTCTTCTCGACAAAGGGTGGACCCTCCTCTATTCTGGCATTGCTCAAGGGGAGAGGTGACAGGCTGGTGTGGGCTTGCTTATAGCCCCCCCAGCTCAGTCATCAGGTGTTGGAGTCTACCCCAGGTGGATGAGAGGGTCGTTTCCCTGCACCTTTGGGTCAGGGAATGGTCTCTCACTGTCATTTGTGCTTACACACCTAATGGCAGTGCAGAGTACCTGGCCTTTTTAAGGTCCCTGAGGGGCATGTTGGATAGTGCTCCCACTGAGGACTCTGTCATTCTACTGGGGGACTTTAACGCCCACGTGGGCAACGACAGTGATACCTGGAGGTGCATGATTGGGAGGAACGGCCTCCCTGATCTGAACCCGAGTGGTGAGTTGTTATTGGATTTCTGTACTAGTCATGGTTTATTCATAACGAACATCATGTTCAAACATAGGGGTGTCCATCAGTGGACATGGCACCAGGACACCCTAGGTCAGAAGTTGATGATCAACTTTGTAGTCATTTCCTCTGATCTTTGGCCATATGTTTTGGACACTCGGGTGAAGAGAGGGGCTGAGTTGTCAACTGATCACCACCTAATGGTGAGTTGGGTTCAATGGTGGGGGAAAAAGCTGGACAGACCTGGCAGGCCCAAGTGTATAGTCAGGATCTGCTGGGAACATCTGGTGGAAGCCCCGGTCAGAAAGGTCTTTAACTCTCACTTCTGACAGAGCTTCAAACAGGTGCTGAGGGAGACTGGGGACATTGAGTCCGAATGGACTTTGTTCCAGTGCATGTTGGACTCCGGCAGGGCTGCCCTTTGTCACCAGTTCTGTTCATTATTTTTATGGACAGAATTTCTAGGTGCAGCCAGGGGCCGGAGGGAGTCCGGTTTGGGGACCACAGTATCTCGTCTCTGCTTTTTGCAGACGACGTTGTCCTGTTGGCCCCATCAAACCAGGACCTCAGGCATGCACTGAGGCGGTTTGCAGCCGAGTGTGAAGCGGCTGGGATGAGAATCAGCACCTCCAAAATTGAGGCCC
>NW_018128025.1:593712-605141 GCF_001952655.1 Monopterus albus | reverse complement strand
CCTTGGCATTCCCCCGGAGGAGCTGGAGGAAGTGTCTGGAGAGAGGGAAGTCTGGGCATCTTTGCTTAGACTGCTGCCCCCGTGACCCAGTCCCGGATAAGCGGAGGAAAATGGATGGATGGACATTGTTCCTGACCTCCATTGTTGGGGTGGCTGCTGGGAACTGTGGCCATAAGGTCTCTGGGGCCTGTTGCAGTGACCACCACCATGGTCACCGCAAGTAAGGGATGCTGTCAAGCTTAAGAAGGATCTCTATCTTGCCTGGTTGGCTCATGGGACTCCTGAAGCAGCTGGCAGGGACCAACAGGCCAAGCAGGACGCAGCCCTGGCAGTCACCATGGCAAAAACTCAGGCCTGGGAGGAGTTTGGTGAGGCCATGGAGGAAGCCTTTTGGTTGGCTTCAAAGAGATTCTGGAGACCTGTCCAGTGGCTCAGGAGGGGGAAGCAGTGCTCTGCCAACACTGTTTACAGTGGAGGTGGTGCGCTGCTGACCTCAACTGAGGATGTTGTCGGCCAGTCAAAGAGTACTTTGAAGATCTCCTCAATCCCTCTGACACACCTTCCATAAAGGAAGCCAGAGCTGGGGACTCAGGAGCGGACTTGTCCATTACCCTGGCTGAAGTTGCCGAGGTAGTTAAAGAACTCCTCGGTGGCAAGACTCCGGGGGTGAATGACGTCCACCCCGAGTTTCTCAGGTCTATGGATGTTGTGGGGCTGTCTTGGCTGACACGCATCTGCAGCATTACATGGCGCTCAGGGACAGTGCTTCTGGACTTGCAGACCGGGGTGGTGGTCCCCCTTTTTAAGAAGGGGGACTGGAGGGTGTGTTCCAACTATAGGGGGATCACACTTCTTAGCCTCCCCGGTAAAGTCTATACCAGGGTACTGGAGAGAATCTGGCCGATAGTCGAACCTCGGATTCAGGAGGAACAATGTGGTTTTTGCCCCGGCCGTGGAACACTGGACCAGCTCTATAATCTCACTAGGGTGTTGGAGGGTTCATGGGAGTTTGCCCAACCAGTCTAACATGTGTTTTGTGGATCTGGAGAAGGCATTCGACTGTGTCCCTTGTGGCATCCTGGTGGAGGTACTTCGGGGTTATGGGGTGTGGGGCTCGTTGTTACGGGCTGTCCATTCCCTGTATGACTGGAGTAGGAGCTTGGTTTGCATTACTGGCAGTAAGTCAGACCTTTTTCCAGTGCATGTTGGACTCCACCAAGGCTGCCCTTTGTCACTGATTCTGTTCATTATTCTTATGGACAGTATTTCTAGGCGCAGCCAGGGAATGGAGGGTGTCTGTTTTGGGGGCCACACAATCTCGTCTCTGCTCTTTGTGAATGATGTGGTTCTGTTGGCTTCATCAGTTCAAGACCTACAGCATGCACTGGAGGGGTTTGCAGCCAAGTGTGAAGCAGCTGGGATGAGAATTAGCACCTCCAAATCTGAGGCTATGGTTCTCAATTGGAAAAAGGTGGATTGCTCTCTCCGGGTTGGGGGCAAGTTGCTCCCTCACGTGGAGGAGTTTAAGTATCTCGGGGTCTTGTTCATGAGTGAGGGAAAAATAGAGCAGCAGGTTGACAGACAGATCGGTGCGGCGTCCGTGGTAATGCGGTCTCTTTACCGGTCCGTTGTGGTGAAGAAGAAGCTGGGTCACAAGACGAATCTCTCAATTTATCAGTCGATCTATATTCCTACCCTCACCTATGGCCATGAACTTTGGATCATGACCGAAAGAATGAGATCACGGATACAAGCGGCAGAAATGAGTTTCCCCTGGAGAGTGCAGAGCTCAGTCACCTGTTAGAAAGAGTTCTTTTGTTGAAAGTGCAAGAAGAGGAGACAGAAGAGGACTGTATAAAATCAACATAAAAATTAATCAAAGTCTGGTCACATGGTAAAGCTATACAGCACTGGGCTCTGAGATACAGAAATTCTGCAGGAAAACTGTTCCCAAAAGCCCCAAGCCATTGTTTCTGGTTACATTTATTTTTTTTGGCGGAGTCTGCCCCGCACAGAAGCTGGACTTACACGTATCCTAATTCTATAGGCTCTTGGCATGAGCAGGCCAGCCTCTGCCCACACCTACTTGCTGACCATGTGCTAGAAGCCAGGCCAGGTGTGTGAGTCTTGTGATTTTTAGGTCAGTAGCTAACAATGAACACTAAACAATTGCTTGTAACTGAAGCCTATAAAATTCAAATCTTACACACCCGTGAGGAGCTCAAAGTAGAGCTGCTGCTCCTCCACATTGAGCGGAACCAGTTGAGGTGGTTTGGGCACCTGTTTAGGATGCCCCCTGGATGCCTCCCTGGTGAGGTGTTCTGGGCATGTCCTTCTGGGAGAACAACTTGGGGCAGACCTAGGACACGTTGGAGAGACTATGTCTCCCAGCTGGCCTGGGAACAACTTAGGGTTCCTCCTGAGGAGCTACAGTAGAGGAGGTGTGTGGGGAGAGGGAAGTCTGGGAGGCTCTGCTCAGGCTACTGCCCCCACGACCCGGTCTCATATGAAGCGGATGAAGATGGATGAATGGATGGATTGGCTATTCAAAATATTCTGTGAAATTTTGTATTTCTACTGGCTTTAATTGCCTAAAAGCTGACCTTGGGCAAGAGGTGGGGTACACGCTGGACAGGTTGCCAGTATACCACAGGGCTAGGTTATGGATCACACACCTCTTTATCTGCACTCTGCTACAGTCAAATATCCTACGCTGCACATACGTTTTCTCTCTGTCTAACCCAGAAACCGTACTCAGGTAGTTGCCCCTCCTTCCTATCAATGTTGCTTAGCAACCACTCTCCCTCTTCTCAATTACTGTAATCAATATACAGTACTTCCCCCTTTTCTTGTAATTTTACATTTTGTTTCCCCCATTTTATACTAACATTACATTGTCCCAAATCCAACTTTACACCTCCCACTTGAGCTCCTGGTTATTTAACCCAAGGAGATCACACCCATTTATTGTTCTTCTACAGGAATCAGGAATTGGCCTAACAGGAGTGAGTTAGGACTAATGTATTCCACACAGTCCTCTCGACTTTGTGTCCTAGCATCAATGGGTCTTTCATTGGCCAGGTTGACTGCCATGTAAAGGAAAGTCTGAAATTCACTCCATGTGAAAGCGCTGTTACTGGCTAGGTTGTGCAGTGCTCGCTTCACTATGTGAACAGCTGCTTCAGCTGCTCCATTCCTGTGAGGTGTATCAGTAGGCTGAATCTTCCAGGACCACTCAGTACCATGTTTAGCTGCTTTCTCATCCAACCTCAACTACTCCAAGAGATTTAGAAACCTGTAGAGTTCTACGAGGGCAGGTCTAGCCCCGACAAAATTTGAGCCTGGATCAGACCACACCTTCCTTGGGTGACCTCTCAATGCTATGAACCTCTGGTAAGCCGGCAGGAATACCTCAGCTGATTGGTCACTGAGAACGTCAGTGTGTATGGCCCTTGACGCCATGCAACAGAGCACAATTCCCCCAGACTTTGAGCTTCACTTGTTTCTTTACTTCGTCCTTCACTTCATAAGGTCCAAACAAGTCCACAGCTGTGAACTCAAATGATGTTGCTGGCTCAGCCCGCTCTGGGGGCAGATCACTCATAATTTGTTGACACTGCTTCGCTCTAGCCTTCCTGCAACTCACACAGATGTCTACTACCTTTTTGGATAATCTCTGACCTTTGATCACCCAGGCCTTTTTTTTCATCCTCAGGAGTGTTCCTGCTGCTCCCTCATGATTTACACAGTGAGCTTCTTGTGCCAGCAATAGGGATATCCAGGCCTCATAAGACAGAATGGGTACTACAGTTTTGTTGTCTCTGAAGACCTGAATCCTGCCTCCACAGACTAGAAGTCCAGAGTCTTCATCCCTGTACACAACCAACCTATTGACTGTTGACTGTGTCAGCAAATGTTACACCCCCCCCGAGCTGGTTGTTAATGCAACTATTTTACCTTTCCCTGATGACATTTCCTTCCTCTTTGCCTGATTTGCTGCTTGGTTCTTTACTTCCAGCCATGTCTTAGCAGCTCTCCACACCCATGCAATGACACCAATTAACTTGGACAAACTGCTAAAGTGCTTCACATCCGCCAGGAACCTCACTGCATAGCCCGCCGGCTTTCTCTGGACTTTGCCTTTGCTGAGTTCTAGCTCAGATTCAAGGTACTCTGTAGAAAGTATTGGTTCAGTATCAGCTCTGCTCTGTACCTCAGGGTTCTTTACTATGGAATTATTTTTCAAAGTAAACTCCAAGCCTCTTTTCGCCTGAGCTCTTATCACTACAGCTGAAAATGCCTTCCTTTGGAGCCAACTGACATTTTCTCTGCATCAGCTACAACCTCACTTGCAGACGTCATTGGCCACTTCTCAACTGGCCACCTCAGGAACTCTGGTCCTCTTTGCCATGCAGTGTCCTCCCCAAGGTCTTTAGGCGCTGCTCCTCTTGTGACAATATCAGTGATGTTGAGATTGCCTGGAATTCACCACCAGTCTTCAACTGGCCCAGCTTTTTGAATCTTTCCAACTCTGTTGGCATAAAAGGTTTGGTAGCCATAGCTGTCTCGCTGAATTGCTCCCAGCACTGTCCCACTGTCCACTAGGTGAAACCACTGCTCAACCTCCATGCCGCCATACTTCTCAAAGTATTTCCTAAGTCTGGCTGCAAAAACCGCACCACAAATCTCAGCCTTGACTGCGTCACCCTTTTGGTCTAGTGGTGTTAGCTTTGCCTTGGACTCAACTAATCTTACATCTGTGCCTCCATGTGTCTCCTACCTGAGATACATCACTGCTCTGTATGACTTGTCACTCCCATCTGAGAATGTAATTCCCCATGGTTTTCCCCGCCAATCAACTGGTGTAAGACCCATGTGGAATTTTACCTGGGTAAGCTTAGCATATTCCCCAAACAGTTTAATGGCCTCCTCCCACAGGCCTTCTGAGAGTGGCTTATCCCATGTGTCTTGGGCCAGTCCTTTCACAGCTTCCTGAAAGGCTTTCCTGACAATAATGGCTCCTTTCTGCTTGGCAGGTGTGACTAGGCTTATTGGGTCATAGAGCCCCACTACTTGGCTCAACAGTTCTCTTCTGGTCAGTGGGTTTGGTGTCTTTAGTTTCACCTCTTCTCGTCGCAGGTCTTGCCCTGTCCGCATCTTTCCTCTCCTCTTTGAAAAGTTGATTGAGGTCATCATATACAGCTTATCTTCCTCAACCAGATACTCAGTACCTAATGCTTTGTTGTCTGCATCTTTTATTTGGTTTGGGAGTATCAAAGCTCTGCTTTCCTCAGTTGACTTTCTTGCTCCAAGGTTCCCAGCTGTGTTTTCTGACCTCCCACTTTGCCCTGACCGAACCCATGGCTTGCGAGAAAACCCACCAGCTTTGAGTATCTCCTCAACCTCTTCTGTGAGCTTGTCCAGCGTCTCTTTGCTATTGTGGGATGTGAGTATATTGTCCACGTATAGAGTCCTTTTCCAAGACTCTGCGTGCCTCAAGTAGGTCAGAAAACTTTTGCAGCCACGTGGTTTCCCGCATTGCTAACTATGCTATGCACCCAGCGGGCGATCACCAAAGTTGACTCTGGTAATGGCATACTCTTCTATCTCCTCATCCTCTCTGTCCCTCCATAGGAACCTGTGAAGGTGCACTTCTTGCTCCTCCAACCACACAGAGTTGTACATTTCCCTTATGTCTCCAAGGGCTGCGTGCACTCCTCTGATGAGCACAGCTCATCAGGTTCGGGATTAAGTACATAGGATTAATTTTATTGCCAGTATGTTCTTTAAGATGACTTATTTGTGAAAGGATTGAATGATTATCAGATGGTGCTAGATCTGGATCTAAATGAAGCCATTCTTAAAATGTTTGCCAAGTGATACTAGTTGCCTCAAGATGAATGAGGAGCTCAATCAGAGGTAAAATGTCATCCTTTTCCATCTGCTTTTTTTTTTTTTATTGCACAAATTTCACTACAGACATGAAGTTCATGATACACTTTTTAACAAGGCAAAAAATGCATCCGGTTTGATTTGCAGAGGGCTTGTAAATGTGAAATAGAAATTACATAATTTATTAGTCGACCTGCCCATTGTGTACCTCACCTCACCCGATGTCCCCTGGGATTGGCTCCAGCCCTCCCACAACCCCATTCAGGACTAAGTGGTACAGAAAATGAGATGAGATATATACATATATAATTGACTTTAAATAAATGACAATAGAGCCCCATGCTGTATAGTCAGTAGGGCGTTGTTAGTGCTGTATTTTGCTGATTGCCATCATATCCATTGAACCTTATTGGTAACAGTATAAGTGAGATTTAAACCCTGGTAACATGAGAGTGTGGTGATGATTGATGTGAAATATGCCCTTCCTCATTGACTGGATGAACTCCATTTTCTGTTCCTAATGCAAAAATCACTCTGGGTTCCCAGCATAATGATTTACGATGAATCTGTGTCAATGTTGAACTCGGCAAACCCCACGTAATCCATCTTGCACATATACCTACCTTCCCTGCCCCACCTTGCCTGCTCTCACCCGCCTGCCCCCTGCCTTTGAGATGGGAAGGTAAGGAATGCAGCTCTCTCCGTCTATAAGCGTTGAATTTATTACGGGGCTGATGTGTAATCACAGAGAACCTCTGTGCCCCCTCAGACTGTAATTACCTGGATACAGATAGTCCCTCACTCCATCCCTTAGAGCTGCTCAAAGCCAAGAACTCTGTTAACCAGCATGCAGTGCTTTTAGCCTGCCTATCTGGGTGGCAATGTGGAGATATATTTCAGAGATGAGGTCTGGAAGAAAATATCATGGATAAAATTACATTTAACTAATGGGATTTTGACCTTGCAGTGTATAGTGGCCACAGTTCACTTCAGAGATTGAATCATGCAGTGAGAAAATCAAAGTCTGCACCATGAAAAACTGACTGCAAGGTTCACTTTGTATATGGAAATCTTTGGAGGAACATGACTGCACCGTGAAATCAACCCCTGTTGTCTGCCTTTTTCTCTCTAACATAGTGTCACTGCTGTTGTTGCTGACAAACATTATCTTGTGTGTGATCATGTGCATAGTGTCACCCCCCCATCCCTCCCTCCTTCAAAGTAACTCAAAGTGGAGCCAACTGTCACACTGTGTTACACTGTGTCAAGCGTCGGTGTCAGTGTTGCATCTGTTGCATCTGTCTCAGAAGACACAAGGAAATATCTCTCTGTTGACTTCATCTGTTTGTTTGGCAGCCTGCCTGATTGCTGAAGTGTGTAGTAGCGAAGAGAAGCACAGGCTCTGTCGATGCATACTCTGCCTACAAGCCTAATCCTCCTTCACTAGGAATGAAGGGAATCTGTCCCCAAATAAACAAGCATCTCTGTGTCTGGTTTTCACTGGCACACGCAAACACATACACATCTAAAAAACAATCCCACTGCAAGCTCCTGTGTCTTCTTTCTCCCACTCTGCAGAAGGAAAAGCATTACAAGTGTTTGCTGCTTGCCTTGCATACATTTTATATAACAGCTTTTGTCATTTTGGAAAGTATGCTTTCTTGACAATACTAAGAAGAGAAGATCAGTCATCAGCCAATTAACCAGTTTAAATATTGGAAACTCTGGAAACAACTAGCCTGTCTCTATCTAAATGTTTTAAAAAAGTCCACCACCAAAGCTATTTAATTTGTATTGTGTCTTTTTTTGTGCTGGTGTGCTGGGTAAATGAGAGAACTACAGTATAATGACCAAATTTAGGTGGATTTTGTTACATTTGGTTAGAGCTAGGCTAGCAGTCTGCTAAAATTAGGATAACCAAATGCTGCTCTATCTACAATATATTTATAGAACAAATATGAGAGTGGTATTGAACTTCTCATCTAACTTGGTAAGAAGGTAAATAAACCTTTTTTCCAAAATGTTGAACTAGTGCATCCCCTTAACACACTGACATGATTGAAACAGTCTGAGCAGTCTGATACACCTGTATCATTAACTGTGAGGCTCCCCTCTCACCATTAACCACATTTGTTATATGTTACAGAGTAAAACTTGTGCAGAAACTGAGCTGAAAAGGTGAAATAGCTGTAGGACAGAACATCTATAATTATCCATAATGATTTATTCCTCAGCAGACTGTGATTCTAATAGAAATGCAAAAGTTGGCCCACGTTGGCCTTCATGTCGACTTTAATGGCCAAGTGAAAGAGCTGTTGTTTCAAACAGTATGCACCGGCACCTGATTCTGATCAAATCTTCAAATATTTTACACACAAATCTATGCAGAATGAGTAGAAGTAAGGCTTTTTGAAGCTGACCATGACACCAGCTGAACCCTGACACCCTCACATGATTAGCAGCATTATGGTAAGTTCTTCTTTTCTGCAGTTCTTTGAGGCTGTCTTCAAAACATTCAACCTTTTATTGGTCCAACTGTCAAAGTAGGCAGACTTTGTGTTTGGCAATTTCAATCATTCTGTCTGGATGACGAATAGGCATGAACACATTAAAGAAAAATCTGTCTATGATCAGAATGAGGCCTGTTACTGCAACTGATTAGTGTGTCAATGTAAACAAACACCCTATTCCTCAAGGAAGAAGGGTGCTGGGATCAGAATACTGTAATGACTTTCTGCTTCTATAGCTGGACATCTGGACTCAAGTTTTGAGTGAAAAGAGTGCACATAATCAGTTGCAAATGTTCACTCAAAAGCACCAAACTTCATAAATATGCATCTCTCACATAAAGAAAGAATGGCTAGTGATTAATACTGACATTAAAAACAAGAGCCCACTCAGTGGGTTATCACAGTAACTTGGACCAGGCGGTGCAAAATCCACATGTGGAGAAGGTGCCTGAGCCTGCCTGAGCTTGAGAGAGTATTCAAAATGGCTTCTATCAGCTCCTTGAAGAATTTGAGATTAAGGTTGGCACCCATCTGTGATTAATTAAACTTTATTGATAATATTCCAAAGTCACAGAGACAGCAGCTGCATTTGACTGCATTTGAGTTGGACCCATTGCTCTGCCAATGTTTCTAAATCAAAAAAGGGTGTATTCTGGATTAAAACATATCAGTGCAGAGACACTGTGATACAAGGAATGTACATACTCACACACTGTAACACTCACAAGCATGCCAGCACCACCTGTTTCTTCAGCATTATAACACATACAACAAACACATATGACTACATTTTACACTGTAGGAATGAGTTACAGCGTGCTACTTCACATTACAGATATGTCACTCAGGCTTAGTGAGACACTGAATTACACCATATTCTGACAATTGTTACAAGTGATAAGTACGTGACAGAGGTGACTTGTAGCTGCTTATGTGATCTGAACCTTCAGGCACTTAGTGAGAAACACTCATCACTGCAACTGTGAATTAGGAGTAGCAGCTTAATGCTTAAATGAAATGTCATTCTAATTTTTCAAATGTTATTGCATGCATTTCTTTCCCAATTTCTAGTAGGTGAATGAATGTAATATCTTTAAATGTTTCTACTTCTTGAAGTTTAGTGTCTTCTTTGTCCTTTGCTGTCTTTGTTGTCTAAAAATGATAATCAAAAATGTCAGACTGTTTGGATTTCTATGATCCTTCACAGATTTGCAATTAGCATAAACCATAAGCCCAACTAAAGCGTCGCTGACTAAAATCACAGTGGGTTCCTTATTTGTTAAGGTGTGATGCATCATAGCCTTTGTGTCCTGCTTTGAGCTTTCTCAAATGGTTTCAGCACGTACCCCTGAGCCCTGTTAGCAAAACCCCCTGGGTTGAGGCAGATCAAATCTTACCCACAAGCACGTACAGCCACCCGCCTGCACATGCACCCAAATGATACACAAAGCACAAATATGCTCCCATGTTCAAGCAATAACTCTCTTTGTTTTTCTCACATACACACCTCCCTTCACTCCTCTCTACAGTCCACAAACATACCTGTATCTTGATTAATTGGATGCCCTGCATAAGTTTCCCAGATTAGGATTGGACATAGGGTATTATTAAATATGACAAATTCAGGAAGCATACGAAATCTCTTATTTCCTGAATAGAAATGTGAGTTTTAATTTACCCCATGCCGTGACGAGCTGTGGTAACCTGCAGAGAGCCAATTCACTGTGCATCGCTCGGCGCATGATGTCTGGCTTGGACAGAATGCGTCGTTAGAGTAAACCCCCAATGCCAATTTATGGAACAGTGGTCAAATATTTATCCAGTTGATGAGCTGGGCTGTGTGTTCCTCCCTGACAATAATTAAAGACAAACCCTAGCTAAAGGTGAGCAGTAGCCATGACATCACTTCAGAGTCGCACTCAGACGTCCTGGTTTGACTAGACAGCTAGTGGATATTATGAAAGTGCTGCGATTTGTTCTTTTCCCTTTTTTGGGTACTAGATGACAAGTAAGAGGAAGAAGGATGTGTGATGTAGCATTGGTTGTTTTTTCCTGTTTGCATGTGCTGATACATGCTAGGTAAACATCCTAAATGTCAAAGTGACTGCCTGTCCAAACTGATGTAACCTCCTCAACAGCTGTGGCAAGAATAAGCACCATCCATCTGGAAAACTAAAATAAACTGGTTTTTCTTGTTGATCTGAACCTTTCACATTCACCACAGCACAAAACAGCCTCACTCTACATGATACAGTGGAATCTCAGTCTAATTCTTTCATCTGGAAAAAAAGGAGTATATTCCCATCTTCCACTGCACACACACAACAGACAATGTGAAAGGTGTGGGAATGAGCCTAGATGCCTTTATTCCCCATATGCTTTCCTGCTATATCCTCAGTGGAAGTCAATGAGACATAGGCATGAATGGGTATGAATGGGTTGTATGCTGTGGAAAGGGCCTGTTTAGAGATCTGGGGTTTCTCAAACAAGGAGCCCAATGTGCTGTGTATGCCCAGTGATAGTGCTCAGCACCCTGAGATAACAATGGAAGCAGAACAGTTCTGAAAATCAATAAACTGCTGGAGCTCTCTGTGGTCTCCTTCATAGAGAATAAAATCATGGCTGAGTCTATGTCTCCTTTTTTCCTTCTGTTTTTACACTCCTCCTGTTCAGCTTTTGCATAAACATGCTCACATAAAATTTTTTTAAAAATCAGACAAAGTGAATCAAGGTCAAAATGTATGTCTATGAGTGCACTACATAGATTAAACACTATTCTTTATGTGTTATGGATATTTCCTATATATCTTTTGCTTAAGTGTGTTGTTATGTCACATTTAATCCAGGGACTCACAGTATTAACATTGGACTGCTGCGGTGAGGCTGAAGCGAGGCCTTGGACTGCTGCGGCGGTGGAGGCTGAAGCTACAGCGAGGACCCGGACCGTCGAGACTGTGGAGGCCACAGTAGCCGTGGCTCGGGCTACTGGGGCTCTGGTGGCTGAAGCAGCGGGGGTTTGGGGTGCTG
>NW_018128025.1:586754-593498 GCF_001952655.1 Monopterus albus | reverse complement strand
CGTGTTAGCCGTGGCTCGGGCTACTGGGGCTCTGGAGTCTGAAGCAGCGGTGATTTGGTGTGCTGGGGCTGTGACTGGTGTCAGTTGGCCCTCTGTCCCGGTGGTCCTGGGGAAAGGTGGAGCATGTGTGTAACAGACATTTTTTCCCATCACAAGTCAAATAATATAATTAAAAACATAAAATATTATGCCTAGGTATGCATTAAAAATAAGGGTTATTGAACAGATACCATATGTATCATGATTCTGTCCCGCCTGTTTCTGGTCTCGTGCTTTTATTTTGTCAACTTCCTGTTATAGCCATATCTCAATTATGGACTATTTACTTTAATCAAGCATTCATTGTTTACACCTTCACCCCGTTATAAGCAGCTTCCCCCCCCCCCACCCCCCCACCGGAAAGCTACCAGATTGTTCTTGACTCCCCTTCACACATTCCAGGGTTATTCTTGTTGCTTGTATTTCCTGCTCTGACCCCGGATTGCCTTTGACTACCAATTATTGCCTAACCCTCCTGATTTTGTTTTGATTACTGTGCACGATCATCAGACTCCCCTCTCTGACCTCTTGTTTTGGATTTCTTGGCTGTGTGAGTTTGCTGGCATTGACCCTGGACTGGTATTATCGATTTGAGTATGTTTTCTCGACTTTTGTGTGGTGTACTGTTTATCGTGCTCAGTAAAGATACGTCATCTGCTACATCTTGTCTGGCATTATAATTGAGTTCACCATTGACACTGTTGTCAGCTTTACTTGCCAACCCAGACAATAGGTGCATGCTAATAGACCATTCAGTCCTCAACACAAAGTTTAGTGCTTTAATATGTTTACCTTAAAATAGTAATTCAAAGTAGAATTTGACATGACTGTCTTGTTTTCCCAAATATGTACAGTAGCAGTACTAGCAGCTGGTTAGCTTAGCCTAGCATAAAGAATGGAACAGAAGGAAACAGCTTGATAAAATCCAGCTCCAATGCTCACAGAAGCATCTTATCTTGTTTATTCAAATCTTTAAAAAACTGAAATGTCAAAATCAAAAAGTAAGCTCGTTGCTTGTACAATTTGGTTTATGCAAAGATAAAACATTTGGTTCAGTGTCATTGGTAGACACTGAACCGAATTTCCCAAAATGTCAGACTATTTCTTCAGCAGCTCTGCTAGAGCAGTGTTCTGAAAATAGTTTCTAATTTTCCAGCTTTATATATTTCTGACTTAATATACACTTAAATGTCCAGTTAAGTTGCCCAGGTAGCTAAGGTGCCAAGATATCTTCACAACTGATAAACAACAATAAAAGTGTGGAACTGTGGGAAATAAATAAATACAGCACCAAAGAATTAGTTACTTATTCTCAAGAATAAAATATTACCACGAACAGTGAACAGGGGGGCAGAGTAAAGTAACAGACATTAAAAACAAATCAAGCTGTTTATTGTATTTGCAATATTTAAATCTTCGACAGCAGGAGGCTTTCTCTCCCTGTGATTCTCTAATTTGATACAGTATCATTGCATCACTGTGCCACAGGTCAGCCACATAGGGAAGAAGCATTAATCTAATTGAACACTTCATTCAAAACTCCAGGGGATCCCTGCTAAATGTTGTAATCTCCAGCAATAAATTAATGTTGTTTGTTTCATGCAGGAACAAATAGAATATACTTGATGAATGAATTCATTTGCTGAGCAGAAAACTGCATAGTTTTACTGATGTGATGTAGTGGCTGTAATATTATTAACATACCCGTGTGTAATATTAGATAACAAGCAAAGAAGAATTTATATATATAATGCAACCACTTAATTTTAGTATTTTTATAATTGTGATCAATTGTGACTCAGTGAATCATATTAAGCCTTAGAGCTTTTCTATTATATATGTTCATTCCAAAGGCACATGTTTGCTTGATGTGTTTCCAGGACATCCTTGTAATTCTTGATTACTGACTGCATATAATAATGATGGTCAGTGCTCCTGTTACATGTACTTAAAGGATAACTGGATGAGAGTGTCAGATGAAATAGCAAAAGTGTCTGTTGTTCTTCTGCTTCTTCTTCTTAGTATTATTATTAATAGTATTTCTTGAATGCTCAAACTTATTTTTAGAGTCCAGACAGTCAGTGGTGTATTAACCAAACTGTGGTATAATTCCCACAACACTCTCTGGAATGGGCTTGAAACAGAACAAAACATTACACCCCATTTGCATGTCATTAAGAAAATGGCAAGCCACCTCCCCCTGTGGGTTTAACCCCTTAATAAATATATTTAAATATATAAATATCATGAATACATTAATTGGCACTGTCCTTACAAGACAACCACTAAAAGCATGCCACAGTCCCACGGTGGAGCAGCTTTGTCCCTCTTGGGAGATGGTCATGCATGCAGATGGCTCCATACACACCTGGAAATGCACACATACACAAATAAAAATCATTACAACTTGGCTAAACCTTTTACCCAACATATCTCTATGACCTTCTCATAAACATGCACAGTCTCACACTCCATTTTCTAAAAACAATCACAAATACACATCCTTCCTTGCTGCCCACACCTCCCTTTCACAAAATCCTAGCCCTCATTTTGACTTTACACTTACTGTACTGTCTCTCTCTTTCTCTCTGCTTTTTTCCTTTTCTCCCTTGTCTTTCTCTCCGTTTTCATGGATCAGTGGAGAGAACAATTACATCAGCGTTGGTCTGGCGGCCTGGAGATGAAGAGCTGGGTGGCTGTAGGCAAACACCTGGCCGAGGTTAGAGGAGCAAAGCTGGAGTGGTAGGAGGCAGGAGAAGGAGGAGGAGATACACTGTAGACAGATATGCTGTAGCTTCTTTGCACTGTGGGGAGGCCTAGAAGCAGTGCGTGTGTGTGTTGGGGGTTGAGTTCTGACAGGGAGCAATGAAGCAGAAATGTGAGAACCCACAAGATGTATGTCTGTGTGTGCCTATTTGTAAATCATGTGTGACTGTGGTTGAGTTGAGTCAGTGAAGCCCTAAAACAACCCCTCATCACAGTCAGTTAACATTACAATCCTTCAAAGCAGTCAGAATGCCGCATGACCAAAAATTTCAGGCTATCCATTCAACACGCGTCGACTCTTCTACCTATTGACAAGAGTTACATCCATTTGCATTACAAAAGGAAATTGTTTGAAAATCTGCAGACAACATGTCATCTCTGATGTGGCTTCAAAAAAGCTTCAAACATGCCCCAAAACACTAGGAAAAAATGCACAGAAATGCAAACATAAAGAGGACAAAAGAATGAGAAACACTTGCTCTGCTGCCATTGCCTCTAATCTTTTGCTGAGTGATATTAACTTTTATGTGAAGAAAATGAGAAGAAAGGGCAGGAAGACAGAAAGAAAAGTGAGCAAATGACACAAAACTAAGAAAAAACAGAAGTGAAAGAAATGAGCAATAAAGGGAGGTGCAGAGAGAAAGGGAGTGTGTGAGGATTACATATCTGCTCTTTGACCTCAGTCTAACCTCCGAGAGGCCTTAAACAGGCATGTGGTTGCCATCTGTCCATGCTCACCATGCTAATATACCAGTTGATTTATTCTTAAATCTTACTTGAATTTTGCTGCTATGGTTCATTTAGCTTTGTTCATGGCTGAAGTTTGTTTAGCTCTTGCTTAAAGTGTCACACATATTAAAAATGTGTTTTTATGTACTGTATATATTTCTTTCTATATAATATTCTAGTCAATTTTAAATTGATCAGTGGAATAATCAGATCTGCTCTTTAAGCCACCCTGTGTTTATACTGTATGTGTATGTTAGAACAATGGACATGGAGTAAACATCCATCCATTTTTTATACTGCTTAGTCCCAAACAGGGTCATAGGGGGGCTGGAGCCAATCCCAGCCAGCTGCAGGCGAGAGGCGGGGTACACCCTGGACAGGTCGCCAGTCCATCGCAGGGTTTGGAATAAACATGAAGTATGATAATATAAAGCAGGTTTAAGTAGAACACCCAGTGGACATGGACGTCCAACATCAGGACATCATCAAAAAGGCACAGCAGAGGATGTACTTTCTGTGCCAGCTTACGGAGTTTGGCCTGCCTCAGGAGCTGTTGATACAGTTCTACAGAGGAATCATCGAGTCTGTTCTCTGCTCCTCCATCACTGTCTGGTTTGGCTCAGCAACCAAATAGGACAAGTACAGACTTCAGTGGACAGTCAGGACTGCAGAAAAGGTCATTGGCCTGCCCTCCATGGAGGACCTGTACACCTCATGGGTCAAAAGGAGGGCGGAGAGGATCACTGCTGACCCCTCACACCTGGGACATAATCTGTTTGAACTCCTCCCCTCTGGACGGCGTTACAGGTCACTGTGTGCCAAGACAACCAGGTACAGGGACAGTTTCTTCCCCCGGGCTGTCACTCTGATGAATACTTGACCCAAGATAGTATGACTGGACAATAACCCTCAGTGCAATACCTGTAAATATACATTGTACAGACTATTCAGATCCATACAGGTCTCTATTTTTTAAGTAATTAAGAAATCAAAATGAGCATTCCTTGTCTGTCTACATTGTTTACTGCCTGTTTATACTGCTTATTTTGCATTGTTTGCACTGTTTGTTGCTTGTTAATACTGTTTATTTTGTTATATTACACAGCCTTATGCAGGTTTACTGTTTACTTGCCCCCTTGCATTGGGATATGTACATACACATTGAGAGCCGATGTACCACAGTCAAATTCCTCGTGTGTCTGACACACCTGGCCAATAAAGCAGATTCTGAACTTAATGATTTAGATTTTGGAGCTTGTACAGACCCACTATGGACAGCTAGTTAAAATACAGCTTATATAATGAAGAGACAAACAAAACCTGGACACAATGTTTGTGTTCACCAGTTCATGGGTGGCGATGAACAAGGCACAGTCATCTCCACATTTAGGTTATTAAAATGTTATCAAGCAATTATCAAATTGTATATTTTCAAACCACACTCCATCACAAATGCAACACAATGAGGTCCAATAGACTGAGAATAGCTTTGATGGAGCTGCGGGGCCACAAGGCTGTTTACAGGTCAAAAAATACTGACTTGTAACTGCAAGCCAA
The DNA here is from genome assembly GCF_001952655.1 of Monopterus albus. NCBI lineage: Eukaryota > Metazoa > Chordata > Actinopteri > Synbranchiformes > Synbranchidae > Monopterus > Monopterus albus. The sequence continues at coordinate 588,407 of NW_018128025.1, read as the reverse complement.
GATGGTAACTACGTTGGTAGAGGATACAAATCACTGTGAGCTTAGACCTAGGGGGAAGGTTTTTTCAAAAAAATATGAACTCATACAACTACAGTATATACCAGGAGGAATGAGAGAGTAGTTGGCTACTCTACATGTTTCTGTAATCTAATAAAACAATACTCACTATGAAGACTTCTAAATGCACTCTCCTTAGAGGATAAGGCCAGTCATTTCCTATATTAATAGTATTTTCAGAGACTATAACTCATGGTTAATGTCTGTCACTCCTGGTTAGCTTGTTCATCTGTGCGATAGCTCTGAGTTATTGCTCAAAAATGATTAAAACCACATAAGAGAAACACACCAGCTGCACTGGGTGACACATTTTTTCATTATGAAACCCCAGACTCAACTATTCTACCCCAATGGTTATATGCAGCCATAATTTCCTGAAGATAGTACAAGTTAGAGTCAACTGCACATGCGCAAGATTTTGTGAGCTCTCAGCTTTATTTACAGTCCATTAGCTCCTCACACGCAGGCCTGGGGTTTGCTAATAAAGAAATAAGCCACACAGTGCAGCAGTGTGATGGGTTTTAATCCTTTTGAACAACAAGTACAGTAGGTCTATGGCACAGATGAAGAAGCTGATTCAGGACTGACAGACTGATGGACATTAACTATGAGTAGAGGCAAATCACTGTGGGTTTTAGTCCCTGTATGTAGATCACTGAAAATAGTATGAATATAGAAAAAGAGCAGCCTTATCCTTTGATCAAGATAGCTTAACTAAATTCAATGTACAAACATTAATAATAAATAATAAAAATAAAAGATGTCCCCAGGGATACCAAATTGTCACTTTAATGTAGGGTTTCATCATCCAGTACCTCAGTTTACTGTATAGGCTCTGTAAGTCTGAATTCTGAGGGCTGTTTTATTTACAATTGCATGGAAGAAAATCTATAATGTACACTGACCTTGTGAGTGACCAGAAAACTGACTCATGAATAAGGACACAAATGCAGAGTCACAAAGCTGAGGTAGAAGAGTGACAACAGTCGCTACATGGTCAAAGCTAAAACAAACACAGTTAAGGCAACTCAAAGTCAAAGTGTTTGTCATATGCACAGTTAGGAAACATGTTTCCCTATACAATGAAATTCTTACTTTGTCGTCCACATGAATGCCACAAAATACAAATGAAATATAAAGTAGATAAATAAGTAACAAAATCTAAGGCACTTTAAGCAGCAAATGCAGAAATATAATAAAAATATATAAGAATATAATAGAGAATGTATGCTGCATGGGAGCAGCATGTGCAGCAGTCAACAGTCAGTGTGCAATTATGAATGTGCAAACTGAGAATGTAAACAGTACAGGTCGACATTACATGACGTATTCCTGGTAATAAGCTCCTGTCAGCTGTTTAGGAGTCTGATGACAGAGGGAAAGAAAGAGTTTTTCAGTCTAGTGGTCCTGCATTTCACACTTTTGAACCTCCGGCCAGATGGTAGGAAGGTGAACAGTCCGTGCTGGGGGTGGGTGGGATCTTTGAGGATGGAGGCAGCTTTCCTATGCACCCTGTGGTGGTAAATGCTCTGCAGAGAGGGCAGTGGAGTCCTGGTGATTTTCTCCGCAGTCTTTACCACTCTCTACAGGCGCTTG
>NW_018128025.1:582435-586602 GCF_001952655.1 Monopterus albus | reverse complement strand
CTGCCCCACCAGTGATGCATCCTATGACTGTGGTGTCGTCTGCAAACTTAAGGATGATGTTGTCTTTGTAGAAGGCGAAATGGTCATGGGTGAACAGGGTGTAGAGGATGGGACTGAGGACACATCCCTGTGGGGTGCCAGTGTTTGTAGTGATGCTGAAATCCTATTGCCAATCCTGACAGACTGGGGCCTTCCAGTCAGAAAGTCCAGGAGCCAGTCACAGAGGGTGGGGTGCAGACCCAGTGTGGACAGTTTGTGGGTGAGTTTGTGGGGGACAACTGTGTTGAAGGCAGAGCTGTAGTCAATGAAGAGTATCCTCATGTAAGAGTCTCCATTTTCCAGGTGAGAAAGGGAATAGTGGAGGGAAGCTGTGATGGCGTTTGAGGTGGCCCTGTTGGGCCGGTAGGCATACTGCAGGGGGTCCAGTATACTGGTCTGAATGTGAGGCTCTGAATGTGGGCTAGCACCACTCTCTCAAAACACTTCATAATGATTGGGGTGAGTGCCACTGGCCTGTAGTCGTTCAGGCAGGTGACCGGGCTCTTCTTGGGAAGGGGGATGATGGTTGTGGTCTTAAAGCAGGTGGGAATGATGCTCTGGCTGAGGGAGAGGTTGAAGATGGTGGTGAGAACATCAGCCAGCTTGCTGGTACATGCCCTGAGAGCCCTCCCAGGGATGTTGTCCACTCTGGCTGCTTTGCGGGGGTTGATCTTCCTCAGGACTGTGCGTACCTGGCCTGGTGAAACAGTTAGTGGAGGGGAGGTGGGGGGTTGGGTGGTCTCGGTGTGTGTGTGCATCTTCTTTGTGCTGTGGCTGGAGGATTCAAAGCAGGTGAATAGAAGCCACTCAGCTTCTCTCTGTACTGCCTCTTGGCCGCTGTGATGGCTTTCCTCAGTCTGTACTTCGTAGCTTTGTACTCTGTCCTGCAGGGGGCTGCGTGAGCTTTTATCCTAGCATGGAGTCCTCCTCACTTGCGCCTCTGTCTCCAGGTCACTCTCCCGATTTCAGGGGCTCCCTGACGATGATTGTGGTTGTCGTTGTTGTTATTCTTGTTCTTGTTGTTACAGGAGTGAACAATGAGTTGTAGCTTTGGTGGCATGAAACCAGTAAATTCCCCGTGGCTGTGTGAGTTGGCGATATCCAGCAATGCCTGTATGTTAGCAGTGCATGACATTTGTGCACTGCAGAAAGAGTAAAAAACATACAAAAAAGAATAAAGAAAAAGCCGGCATTCGAGAGCGGAACGTGCAAACATGTCTGCCTCAGTGGGTGCCATCTTGCATGTATTGTAGACAAATACAGTTGTTATCTGAAAATCAGTCAAATAGTCAGCCAAAGGGGCTATAAAAGGCAGGTGGCCTCAAAAAAATGTATGAACTCATGCAGGAAGGCAGGCGATACAGATAAGCTGCTGGAAAGTAAAGGCAACATAGACTATCTGGCTAAAGGAGCCAATGTTGCCTGGAGGGTGTATATGTACTGTAGCTGATGTTGGATAGGGAACAGATGTATAGACAGGTCTGGTGATGGGGGTAGAGTAAGAAAACAGCTAGTGGACAGGTGAGAAACAGCAGGATCTGACATGATTGGAAAGTGAGCAATGCGTGGCAGTGAAGCTGGACAGGAGGAGAAATGTTCCAAATGAAATCATTACAACAAAATAATGACATATTTTTACATATGTTTTTGTGGTATTTACAAATCACTGACAATATAACAATATAAGTAAAACAATGTACTGATAAATTGTAGCAGTGGCTGAGCTCTTGCAATGCTAATTCTTGTTCTCTGCAGCTCTAACCTAACTCAGAGGAACCTGTTGCAGATGAGCTTTAAGCTGCAGCATGCCTCCTAGCCAATTAACAGTAAAATCAACCCAAACAGATTTCAAATTGATAAATCTTTAATACCAGGGATTTTACACAAATGCACACTTGACAGTGCTAAATTAAAGCAAATAGGAAGCTTGATTAAAAATTCCCCAGGCAGGGTGTGGGAAGATAAATGTTTGAATAATTTATTAGATTTAATTGACATGACTGCGATCTTGTAAACAGAAATGTTTTGATGTTCATAATGCATTTTGACATGATGAGATTTTGAGATAGTTCCCCGGATGAGAGTGGTGGAATTTGAGAGAGGGGGATGAAGGAGAGTAGAAAATCAACCTTTAGTACTCTCTATTTACATATTATCCCAGATCAGGCTGCCTGTGGAAGCACTAGTGGGTATTTTATCATAATAAAAAAAAATATACAGGAAAAGTGCTGGGCTATGATAGGCAGTGAAAGTGATCAGCAAACAATGATACACAAGCCTGGGAGCCAGCCTGAGGCTACGGCGCTTTGGTTTGACCCCAAGAATGTGACACTAAATACAGATGTAAATACTGAGAGAAGTGAGAGTGGAAAGAGGACAAGACAGAGGGAAAGAACAGGGGAGGAAATGGGAAGAAGGGGGATGTCTTTAGGCCAAACATGTGGTTGTTGCAGCTCTGCACACAGAAATAGTGCACACATCAAGATTGACAGACAGAGGGAATGGTGGTTAGAAGCATCGGAAAGATGATGGAAACCCTGTCATATTCAGCAGGCTCATGTTCCACTGGGGACCTTGCAGGGGTTACATGGCTGGCAGGTGCTGGGCCACCACATGTCCAATAAAAAAACATTCTGCATATGTCTGTCTGATTTTCTGTTCTGGTAAACATCCCGGTTATCTGCAAACAGAATTTACTAGTGACTATGAATGAATACATCCCATTTTGATGGAATTGCCATGTTGGGCTCATCCACATTCCAAATGCATCTCCACCATGACACAATATACACCTGAATACATGAATCACCAACAAGGAGGCCCTTGCTGTTTGTAGGGGTAATGTTGACTGAATTTTTAAAGATGTTACTGTATTTTGATTTGACACGACTGCTGGCTCAGTGAAGCTCGGAGGGAGGAGATACAAGACAGCCAGAGGATGAGATAGAAAATCTTCCAAGGTTGTCTGTGTCTGCAGAACGGACAGGATAAACAGCAGTGGGATAAGCAAGAGAGGGCGGAGACAAAAGACAATCACTTGGTGAGGGATGGAATCACCACACTGACTGTCATGGGGACAGAAAATATACTGTAGAAAGAGTGAGGGGTAGAGGAGAGAACCATACAGAAGCCAGCAGATAAGTAGATCCTGAGATGACAGGCTCACTGTGACAATCCTACACATAAAGACGTAAAAGCACCAACACATAAAGAGAGCCAAATGGAAGATATATTGTAGAATCAGACGTCAGTATTACAGACAGCAAAATAAAATCAACTAGACTGCCTACAGGTAATCTAAGTAACTGGCACCATTTGTTTTTTCTTACCATTTCAATTTATTCTCAGCATTGACAATAAGAGTCAAAGTGAAAACCACAGCATGCCTCCACACTGTATTGCACCCAAATGCAAAAAGGGAGCTAGGAGCAAAGCTGACATTACAACACATACATTATTACACTATTTTTCCTGACAGTGTTTCACTTCCACATCAAAGGAAGCTTCACCTTTTGCAAAGCAAGCGAGGACGAAATAAGCAGAGGCCCTCCCAATCAATAAACATGCAGTCAGTGACAAGGTAATGAGGAAACACAGGCAAATGGCCTGACAATGTATCAAAACCGATACTCCGAGGCAACAGCACAAATTCTAACAAGCATTTTATTACTGGTAGCTGTTACTGACATTAGTCAAAAACCAAGACAGAAAAAACAGAATAAGAAATGCAATGCTGCTGAGTGAGAGGGACCCTCAACTCTAAGTGTGCACTTCACACATGTGATAGCCATGCGTCTTTTCTACTATGATTTACTAACTGGAACTTGGAACAACATGGTGTAGAAAAAAAGTTAAATGCTGTGAAGCAAAAGTATAAAGTAAGAAAAAAAAACCAACAGCAAATTAAAAGTAACTCACATTTTTACCTAAGTACAGTAGTTTAGTAAATGTACTTAAATCCTTTTCAGCAGTCTACCTCTTCCCATTTGTCTCCAGCCTGTTCACCCCAAGGATCACACACAGGTGAGGATGCAAGATTGAGACTCATTCTTCCCGTCAGCTAATTTGTTTGTTTCGTTCTGGGGCACAGCTGATATTAAAAGGAGATCCTGAGCAGCACAGTGGTAG